>NC_133211.1:4019849-4057349 GCF_958299795.1 Porites lutea
AGAAGAAAGAATGACTGCTACCTAGTTTTCGCTGATAAAAACGAGGTGTTTCTTTTTTCAAAAGGGATAAATATTAAACACGGTTGGCTTTTGCACAGGAAACTCATGTTCCACTCAAGGAACCCTATAGCAACAGGAGGCTTTTAGAGTAACAGAGTGAACTGTTGGCTGTAAAACCACAACAAATTTAGTCATAAGGCCGTTACTTAATCATTAGCTTTTAAAAGTTATCCTTTTTTATCAGATTTCTGTTAGCCGCAAGGGTAAGAAAAATATATATCAGAGCTGGATTTTTGAATAACGTTACAGCCAAGAGAGAGCTCTCCCCTCAAACATTTTTTTTCTTTCAACAACTATCTCCAAAGAAGTCAACATAAAAACTAAGAGTGCAGCCATTGTTCTTTTTTCTTCTCCTCTTCTCTTTCTCCTCGCTCTTTATATTTCTCCTTTCCTTGTTCTTTTCTAGGAGGATTTTTGGGCTCATTTACCCTTCGGCTTTTGGTCTTTTTCTCAGTGAAAAGACTGCAATTTTCGTTCGGTACGTTTTCAAAAACCCAGCAAGATAATGCTTTGGCTTTTATGGTTATCTATACATTAATTTTTGTTAACGTACCAACATCATCAACTATACAAGTTTCACTTTTTCGAAGCTTTTCATTTTCTTCTTGTTAATATAAAAGTGAATTGGAGAGGAAGAGAGGAAAGTTTTACTAATTCTTTACGACGCACAACAATGCAGAGTTTTTGAACAGGTTAAGCTCCAATGCCTATGAATTTGAAATGCCTTTTCATTAAAGGAAAAGTGTTACCTTCGCAAAAAAAAAATTATAAAGGTTAACGAACATTCATCGCATAAGAACTTTGGTTCTAGCAAACGTTTGTTTCAAGAAAACGAAATAGTATAATAGGGAAGCTGGTTTTTAAGGGAAAGATTAACTCTGGGTAGCCAAAACAATGCGTATAAAAATATCTTGTAAAAGTCTATGGAGTAATGGATATTCCCCACGCAGAGAATAATTCACGCAACTCAGTCAGAAGGTTAACATGCAGTAAGCTGAAGTTTTACACAACGCTCATCCCGAAGAGAAACATAGGTTCCGCAAAAAGAGGTGAGCCATCAAAGCTAAGTCAGGCAAGCCCAATAATGTCGTACATATGTCCAGTTCTTTCGCGCCTTCATTGACCACTGCAGTTATTTTCAGATGTTTAGGATACCATGACTGTTATAGAAAAAGAGGTCTTCATTTGCCAATGGACGAAAAAAAACTGGTCGAGTTTCAGGGTTGTTCTCAGGGAAGAAATGCAAGGAGGGAATATAAATGCCTTTAGACCACAGAGCAATTAATCTTATTCATCTTACCTAGAAATGAAGAGCTGCCGCAGAAAATACAAATGAAACACACAGATACACTAAACTAAATCTGAGCGTCGCTACAAGAAGAAGATAAAAAAATAACAATCACACTGCGTTGGTTTTCTGGATTTCCTTTAGAACAGATTCGGCCAGGTGTAATGAAAAGCGTAGAACGTTATGACCTAGCAAAAACCAAATAGACAGAGTCCTTAGCAGAATATTTATTCAGTCGTATTGTAAAGTACGAAGTCGTAATCCTAAAGGAGGTTGCGCATGTCGTGAGAAAAAAAAAAGAATCCCTGATTTCGATCACACATATTGTGTCCAAGGTTTGAACATAACTACCTCACAAACAGTTTGTACTGATACAAAGCTATCGTCCGTTGCACACATTTAGTTGCACGTATCCTGCAGCATAGATGCAAATTTAGTAGCTGACTGAAGGTGAACAAAATATCAAATCAAATTGTTCACCACAAGTCAGCTACTAAACTTGATTCCATGCTGCAGGATATCAAAAAAATTACAAGCCTGTAAAACTAAAAATACTTTCTGCATTTCTGATATTGCGCAAAAAAAAATTACTAAGATTTTTAATCATGTCAATAAAGACTGAGTAATAATTTCCCTTTTAAATACCGTCATAGAAAAAAAAAATTACAGCTTGGAAAACAGAATGTGAAGACAAACGTGTGGCTGGGTAACCTGTGCAAAGCCGTCAAGACAAAACACTCACCCGGGTGTTTCTCACACATTTAGTCGGCGTTTTTTAAACCAAAACCACCCAAAATACATTAGCGATGTTGTATCGAAAATTCTTGAGGAGAAAATAATTAAAAAACAGAAAACTGAAAAACAGTGATCTTCCTGAAATTGGGTTTCCTGTGGTGAAAGTTGAAAATCTTTATTGCCAATTTTTCCCATGTTTTACCGAACCGATTTTGGCAGATTTTTAGTATGTTGTTACAAAGCCATCCAACAATTGAATGGCGTTGAAAAAGATTCTGTTGCAATTAGTTTGATGCTAAACCACAATTTGACTGGACTATTACGTTCAAAACACGCCATAATCATAGTTGTCTATCCCAAAAACCATAAACCCTTTCCCCTCAACTACTACCTGTACGCCTAGCAAACATATCTAACGCACTTTCCTAAGCTCTGATTACTCCTAGTTTAAGTTTTTTTTTGTTGCGTTTGAGGTACGAGAACGCAACCCCTAAATTGTGTTGGGTGTTCTGTGCATGGACAGGCAGATTCGCGAGGCTGCTCGTTGGCAGTTACTATTATTTTGTCATAAAATTACATAACATTTGGCATAAAACGAGCTCTTGTTGTTGAGAAAAAAAATGGAATTACATGCAACTTTCAGCTTTTGAGACTACACAGTCAAACAATGAACAAAAAACGTCTAGTGTTGTATAAAAAAATATGATCTTCGTTTTTGCCAGTTAATGATAGGAAGCTAATAGAGTTTTTTCTTACCAAATTCATAACAAAGTAAAGAGTTACTGAAATGTAAACTGCAAAGTAGATGACAGACCAGCGTGACCGATTGTAGGCAGGCATCATCACATCTGGATAGCTAAAGTGTAAAAGAAATATTTATATGAAGTATATTTTTGGAATTTACGGTGTCTATAATAAACAACAAAAATATAAATAAAGAATCAAACGGAGCCTAGGGCTACTTGTGGTTAATTTAATTATTGTAGAAATGAAATCAGATAATGAACTTGCAAATAGTATACCGGTATATTTTAAGTCTGTCAAAATAGGAAAATTTGTTTTAGAAAAAACAAAACAAACCGACCAAAAAAAAACGATCACAAAAGTTATCTATGGCGGGTGTCGAACTCCGTACCTTCGACGAATAGGGTCAACGAGTTATCTATTACGCCACGACAACAGAATTAACAGAATCGTTGAATTTATTATCTTTATAACTCTTGCCCAAGAAATTCTGTCGGTGGAACGGTGTTTGAAGCTGGTAGAGCGTTATTTATGAAGAATTGGAATATACACCTAATTGCAAAAACGTTGTCATAGAAAAATGAAAAAAAGGAAAAAGCCTGATAGGAATTAATTAGGCTAATAGGCCTTGTGAATTTGTTTGCAGCATCCGCACATGGACATCGTATTTGCTACTGTTTTAAAGCTGAAAGACAATAAAACTGAAAATTGCAGCGGGGAAATGCAACGGCTGCAAATGAATCTACCATGAGAATGTGGCTTAATTAGCCTATCTAATCCTGGGCACCCAACGACAGTTTTATGTAAAATATCTGTTTAGAAAAGCAAAAATTGCCTAGAATTTTCTATACCTTGAGGAAGGCTAAGAATTTCTAGATGACCGTTCCATTCACGTATAATTTTCGAAGCTTATCAAATAAATTCCCTACGATTTTCTGAAGTTTGATTTTTGGCATTTTACCCCCCAGATTAGGCTATTTTTCGCAGAAAAAGGAAGCCTAAAACTTTCGGAGTCGAAAATGCGATGGAAAGAGGAATCAGAAAATTCTCTCTTCTTGTCTCATCTAAAATTTTCGGGAAGATAATACTGAAGCCCTGGTAATTTCGAAAAGACTCAAATTGCCCTAGGATGACCGAACAGATATAAATTTCATAGCGCCGATTAGAATGTATTTCTAAAAGTAGTCTAAAAGTACTCTGGATAGGCTAAAAAGTGTTTTCAATGCATTTAGGAGAAAGCCGTCGTTGGGTGCCCCTGTCTAATTCCTATTTGGCTTTTTCCTTTTGTCATTTTTCTAAGACAACGTTATTGCAATTAGGTGTATATTCGAGGAAAACAAGTAGGGTCTTGACGGTAAAAGTCGTACTTTAACTCATTTCGTCGCATTTGAACAGGGGCACCCAACGTTAATTTTCGGAAAATATCTGCTCGGAAGACGATTTGAGATCTAGAATTTTTTGGAACATTTGTTGTAAAATTTCTTGCTTGCCTGCCTCTCCTAGCATTTTCGAACATCTCAAAAATGGTATAATTGCCCATTTTTAACGGATTTTTATCCTAAAAAGGTCACCTACAATTTTCGGGAACCTTTTCTTTGGCTGAAATTTTCGAAAAGGTAAGTTCTGATCCTGATAATTTTCGGATCACTAGACTTTCAGCTAGGAAATCCGAACAGATGAAAACTTTTTGGGTGATGAAAATATGCCTATATCTACTGTTTAAATACTAAAATACGTTTAACAACGCCATGTTTAAGTGGTTTTGAACTATATTCTCGTTGGGTGCCCCTGATTTGAAGACGCAAGTCTTTTGTTGACGGCGTTGTACAGCTTGCAATTCTCTGCGTTAACCTGAGGAGAATCAATTATGATTCAGCAACAGTAAACATTTCCTTTTTTATTCAACCGAAGAAACATTTTGTTTCAGTATAATATTTCACTAAAAGGCATGAGATTGGGAGTCTCGTTGTGAGAGAAGATGTGTGTCACAGCTTTCTAAGAAAAAGCTGTGTTGTGATTGGCTTGAAATACTATCTATCCCTTTTGGCTAACTAGATCGAACTTCCGGTTACGAGTGAGTGACAAATTTGCATACAGATTCCCCTCAATACTTGTGGATACCGATAACTGATAACAGAGGAGGACTTTAAATTTTAAGGGCATCTACTAATTTGTGGAATTCAAATCCATCTGCAGGTTGATTAAATCTAAGTTGATTCTCAATTTGTTCTACGAGACAATGGAATATTTAGCCTGCAGTGCAGGCGTATTTTGCGCGGGCGAAAGCTGCTTGTTTACATGTATGTTCGTACTGTTGTAACCGCTATCTTTGATGTACGACGGAGGAAGAATAGGGAGAGTAAAAATGGTAACCCTCAGGGAAGAAAACGCCTGTACTGCAGGCTAATGGAAATGGAGAATCAACGCAGGTTAAATATTTTAGCCTGAAATCAAATTTGACCTTTAAAAAGGCGTGCTTCTGTTAATAATCAATAACCTTTCAGTTAACTATTATCAGAGTATAAACATACTTAGCTGTAGTCAGCAACACAAATAAGCTGATGAAACTTCTCCCAAAACCGCTGAAAAACTAATTTGTCAACAAAGACTGCATTAGTGGTATCTTTGTTAAGAACGATCCGTAAATTGCGAACGGTAAAAGTATGAGCCACAGAATACCCAAGACAACTGCACATGCCAGTTCCACTTAATAGCATAAAGAACAGGAGAAACTGACATTACCCTTTGGGTTAGCCTCCCACGCAGGCGTTTTTAGGGGAGCTCGTTTTTCACCCCTGCCCACAAACACTCGCTCAGCCGGAAACAACATTCCTTTCCCATTGTTTTATTTGCGTGGTAAGTGACCAATAAACAGTTGTGCAATAAAGTGTTGACAGGCTAAACGCGACTAAAATGTGACCCTACAGTTACCGTTTTCCTTCTTTTCTTTCCTTCGTTTGAAGTGCATGGAGTATTCTAAAATTTGATTAAATCTTATTTTTGCCGCTCTGAATCTAAGATTTATTGGAGGTTAGAAAGTTTTACCAGTGTTTCATTCAGATCGAGTAATTATCAGATTACCTTGCGGTCAAGGTCAACTTTCCAGAATTTGGAAAGTACAATGTGATTGGCTAAGCAGGGGAAAGGAATGGGGGAGAGGGGGGGGGGATGAAAAACGAGCTCCCCTAAAAACGCCTGAGTGGGAGGCTACCTTTGGGTGAGATGTAAGTTAGTTCATGTGAGGTAATGCCTAACATTAGACAGGAGCCCATCAAATTAGAGAATATTAGCACCCGCATGACAAGGAAAGTAAGAGTTCCTGTACAGCACATACTGTAACTGACTGTGTAAGCATTTTTCTAATCTCTTAGTTTCTGTAATGACTTTTCACCTTAAACTCATTTTAAAACAAGTTGAGTAGTAAAACAAGATATGCAACCCTGATTTAAATTGGTTTGTTGGAGCTAAACAGGTGCGGTTGTTTCCACTAGATCAGCATTTTAAGCTTTTAAATTAATCTATTTATTCATTGTCTACTTCTATCTAATTTCCATATCCAGTTTCTTTCACCTTCTTGGAGCAATGCCAGAGATCACGCCTAATTTATCGTGGGGTATTACTTGCATTATACGAGACTGACGTGATGTGTTGGAATCATTGCGTTCGAGGTACGAGAACGCAATCCCTAATTTCTGTTGGGCGTTCTGTGCATTATTGAGTGTCCTGTGCAATAAATAAGGGAGGTTTTTTGAGATTGCATTTGTGTCGACATACATTCGCCTCGCTTTGAGGCGCTTGCTTACGTTTTGCCTCACTTTGATGCGCAAACTCACGTGGTGATTCGTGTGTCCTCATTTCAAACGTTTGCTGAGGTCTGCTATTCTGTCTTCGCAAAGCGTTCATCTTTTAAAAGTATGCTGAATCTTCGTAAAGCGTACATATTAACGAGTTTGCTGAAGGTCAACTATCGATCTGTGTTTAATGAATCTTCCAAAGCATTCATATTTCTAGCCTCCCACGCAAACGTTCTTAGGGGTTCGTCAGCAATGATTGCGTGAGGAACCCGTAAGAACGTCTGCGTGGGAGGCTATCCTCTTTCAAAAGTTTGCACCCTGAGTATTATTTTACTTTGGATTAAACCTTCATATTTTTCTTTGGAAAATGAGTGCGACTCCTGGTGCATGCATCAAACCAGGTTGTGTGGCTCGGCGTCCGTTATGCCACAGAGTAAATCTACCGAGTTGTGTAGCTCGGCGGCCGTTATTCCACAAATTAAATCTACCGAGATGTGGAGCTTGGAGGCGCCATTTCATCATGACTTGTGAATGTTGTGATATTTTCAGCACTGGACAAACGAACATTTTAGATCTATGTTATTTATTCGGAAAAACGTGACCAGCCCAAAGTAGCGCCACTCAAGCCACTGAAATCAATACACTCGACGAAACTACTGGAAAAGTTATTGACGTGAGCCACACACACATTCCACTGAGGGCTTTGATGATTCCCTTGAAACGTGTGAAATTGAGAGGTGTAGTGTAAGTGAACCAGTCTTCAAACACAATCATTGTCCCCCGCCGTTCACCACGAAAAAATGTGGTCTTGGGTCGTTCTTTAATATCACAAGTTAAGAAGACTGGCCAGCAACAGTTTCCGGCATTTTATAGTAAATTTCAGTAATTGTCTACATGTGGAATTCCCAATATTAAATAAAATTAATGATTACATCTAAAACTTTGTCAACTGTTTGCTTTTTAACAATACTGTACCTGGGCAGGGTTGTTCAAAACTGGGTTACTATAACCCAGGCCAGGAGGGTTAGTGCGAAATTTAAATTCAGATCTGAAAGCTTCATTTTGTCAACAAGTTGATGATTGGATGCTCTTAAAAATAACAGAGAAAATTATCCAGAGAAATTTTTCTGAACAAAAGAAAAAGAAACCCGGGTTAAGCGCTGTTCGGCCTTCGAACAACCGCGCCCTGTAGAACCTCTGTTGCACTAGTAAAACAAAACGTTCTTTTTACACGCCCGACGCACTGTGGCCAGTGTCCCCTCAAATAACAAGACCTTGAGACGAACCACACGATATCACGCTGATCACTAGCCTTCAAAAACCTTTTCATAATGATACACAGTTTAAATAGAGGTTTCGCTGTACACAACCCTTCCGCGTTCGAAATATGCCATAATCATAGTTACCTATCGCAAGAACTATCCACCCTTCCCTTTCAACTGCTACCTGTACGCCTAGCAAACATATCGATCGCACTCTCTTAAGCTCCGATTTCTCCTAGTTTTAACGTTATTACTGGTAACTCCTTATTAATAGGAGAAAGATAATAACAAGCAATGGCATACCTCATCTTCTTCATTGTCAGAAAACAAATAAAATCCTGTGAAGAGAGTAAACAGTTTCTATAAGCAACAAACAATATGCCTCACCATCTTGAGTAAACAGTAATGAAAGGGCGTTTTTGTTCCCGCGCTCCATAAAGATGTAGAAAATAAAATATTTACTTCAAACTCGGGTAAAAGACGGTTATTTAAAAATAATGCAGTTAAAGTGACCTAAACTGCCCCGCTAGATAGAGGAGATAGCTTAGTTTGTTATTGTTGTTGTTTTTTTATGAGCAGATGGACAAGTTTCTTCTTACGTCGCCTGCCATTTACAGGAAGAAAAGTTATGCTAAAATGTAGCTGTTGTTGACTATCCTTTACAAAACACAAGTTTGGATTTATGTTTAACTTATGGTGGTCTTACAAGTTAGTTTCAATTTTGAAGCCTGAGTTTCGCTGGTCATTAGATAACATGACAATTCCTGCACGAGACCATTATGGGGCTTTGCCTTAAAAGGGGATTGGCATTCTGACTTTAACCGGTAACGAAAAACATTCTTTTGGAAAAAAGTCACTGTCCCCGAATACACAGAAAGATGAGAACACACTGGAAAGATGAGAAGCACTTTTTCAAGTCAATTAAATTACATATATCTAAAAGAAAAAAATCTGTTCCTCCCCGCTGCAGGGGAAAAAGGCACATTTATTTGAAGAAAGGAACGTCATAGATGTAAGCATACTATAAGCTTGGAAATATTTTGAATGAACTACGAAAGAATCACTCTCATAATCATCAGCTTACCCAACATTGCAAATATCAGCATGATGAACAATAAAAGGAACAGCATATCCAAAATAGGTGGAAGTGAGAGTAGAATTTGTCGAAGGCATCTGTGGGGCGCAGAAAAAAAATCATATTCAGAAAGCCTTTAACAACCAAAGACAAGAAACTGAGCAGAGAATAAACTAAAAGAAATATTTGTTTGGTATCCCTGTAGAGGAAAAAGAAGTAATGTAAAAACAAACTTAACCTAGAGAAAACAGGGAGAGAAATATGCAGTGTTGCAAATCAATAATAATTATAATTATAATTATGATTATTATATAGAATGCATTTAAATGCAATTTAAAGTAGTTAACTGAGCAACAAAGAGCACCTTCAGTGCTAGTACTCTATGATTGGTCTATTTGCCTATGGCTAATATTTTTCAACATCATTCATGTGATTCCGTGGCATGAGGAGCTTCCTTTATGCAGTATTTTGTGCCACAAGGTTTCTTTCAGCCAGTTTCCCCCGCCCCCTCCTTTTTTTTCATTGATATTTTTTTGACTGTGACAGGTGCTTGTTTCTCCTTTTGCAGGTGCTCATGGTTGGGTTACGTGGTTGTGCTAGCGATGGGGGCATTATTCAGTCTAGGGGCTGGCTACCAAAAGTGGAGTTACTGCAGGCACCCAACCTTTATCTAGCGATGCAGTTGTTAAGATTTAAATAACCAATACTTCCAAAAATGCTAAGCATGCCTAATAATGCTCACCTTCTCACTCCATAACAGTAATGAGTGTCTATCAGAAGCAGAGGTCGAAGAGCTCGTGTAACCCGGAAGTGATTCTCCTTTCTTATGAGAACAGTTATTGCTTCTGCGTACATCACAACTAAAACAACAATCTGTGTTGGGATAAGAAAGAAATGAAATGGTGTGATGGGGTACCTCCAGCTTTTCTAATCATGGCAATTCAAGCTCATGACTTAACTTTTAATGAGTAATTATGTTTTTCTTTATTTTCTTTGAAAAAATATTTAAGGTTATTCACTTTTTTCATATTTTACCATCACGACTTAAGGTGTTTCTAAGTGAAACACAATCTTCCTGCTTAAATGCTAAGTACAGTAATGCTGCATTCATAAAGGTTCACCTTTCATTATAACTGCTAAAAAATATAAAAAAAATAACATGCCCTAGGTAAATCGCACCAACAGTACATCTTCCTATTTCAAAGGTGATGACTTACATTTCACCTGTCTCAGTGCGGAGTACAAAAGACATATTTTGAAGGTTTACAAATTTCGTGGAAATTATTGATATTCAGTTATTAAATTTAACTTGGAATACTGGGTAATGCTGCATTTTTATAAGTTAAAAAAACAGCTGTTTTTCATAAGATATGCCACAACTTCATCAAGTTTGTAAAGACAACTGACCAAAAGGTGTGGAAAGTCATAAAAAGGTAGCATAAACATGAAACTGTAGGTACCAACTGTTAGCAGTTGATATCTGCAATAGTTAGTGTGAAGCCTCTAACCTTGAGAAGTGTCCTCTTGTGCGTAAAGTAGAACTTTGCTCCTTGCCACTTAAGTTTCACACCACATCCACAAGCAATTATTGATAGTAACACGATTTCAAGAGCTCCATGGACCTGAAAATTGATCACAAAAGTTTTGCTTAGTAATAGAAGATAGCTACTCTGACCAATTACAATGCTACTGAACAAAAGGGCTTTTAAAAAGCTAAGCGTTTTTATTCTCATCACATTTATTTCAGCAATAACCTGAGATCAGGCCCAATTTTAGCGGTTCTCATACATTCTCTCTAACGGCCTTGCCCGCCGGAATGTTACCGGTATTTTCAAAGACACCTCTATAAGACAGACTCAGTAAAACGGACATCTAGAATTGGTCCCCGCTTTCCTTTGTCCCTTTTTGACTCTCTCTAAGACAGACATCACTCTTAGACAGACACTTAGTGTGGGTCCCAAAGGCCGATGGTGTCCATCTTAAAGAAAGTTGACTGTATAGGGAAAAATTTGATGATGGTCAAACAGCTACAAACATAAATACAAAATACAAATGGGCTTCTCAGGGTAATGTACCACACTGTGTGGAGGAATTTTTTGACTGCTTGTAGCATAGTCTGTGGATATGCTTTCACACAGACACTGGGGGGGGGAGGGGTCACTGCCAGAGGCCAGAGATCTGTTATATCATGAGTAGTTCTTCTACTGCATCAGATTAAGACCTAAAGTGAAAGCTACTCTTAGAAGGCGCCTTTGGGTTTTCATCATTATCCAAGAAGACTGAAAAAGTTTAACCATTGCCAAATGAAAGAGCAAAGGCAGTTTCTCCTCAGTTATTCAAGGCCCTGCGTGGTGATCAAGCCAACAACAACAAGCTTTATTTGGCAGCAAGAAATTGAATCTGGTCCTTAAAGTGCTGACAGTCTAAGAGCAAACCATTTGAGCTATTTGCCAGATCGTAGCATTAACTACTTACAGTTACTGGCAAAAACAATATATCATTTACTGAAACGTCTCCATTGCCAGGTCTTTCAGCGAGTGCCAGACAAAGAAGAAGCAAAGAAGCCATCATATCCACCAAGTAGAAACATGTAGAGTGAGCTAGGAGGTACCATGGCATTGCTTTTTGTGAAGGGTGGGTGTCAAATCGGTCATTATTCTGTCCCTCTTGGAGGAATATAGCAGCATCCTGGAAAAACATTAATGCAATCAAACACTCATGCACACCAGTAGAACTTTCTTGGGTACAAATTAAAGAAAGCCATATCTGGTAGCCAGGGGCTAGTTAATAAAGGGCTAGTACCTTTCTCTTGTTCAATAAGCAGAGAAAATAGTTTTAGGGGGTATTACTACATATTTTAATACAATGAGATAAAATTAACACACCAGTGAAATTTTCTTTAAGTGCTAGCAAGCCATAATTACATCTTGTCCCTTGCTCCCTTCTCCAGGAAGTGACCACACACTGACAATGCTGAGATTGATTGGTCACATAACTATAGGGGAGCTGACTTGCAAGAGCTACTTTTGTAATAATTAAAGCGCAGGTGCTGGTCAAGTTGTCTGCTCAAACATATTTTTGACTAGATATATAAAACCCTTTTTGAGTGGTCAAGTGTTGAGAAAACATAACATAACATTCAAAGTCTCAGAATTTACCCCAGAATGGAGTTGTTGTATAAAACGGCTTGCCCAACCGTGGGTCTGATAACAAGACACTAGATAAAATGGCGAAATGAATGAAACTGCGATGATGACGAGGGAAATCGCGATAACTGTAGTAAAATACCGACAGCCACATGGCCTTCCCTTCAATACGTGAAACAATCACTTTTGGAATTCAGACTAGTGACTTATGTGCACCCCAACCCCACCTCTGTATTGAGCTATTTTGAAAAAGCCATATCATCCAGACCCTGAGATAAGGGGGAGCCCGGTTTCCAAGACAATTTTTTCAGGCCCTTCGAGCCTTAATTTGGTCTAAAAATAGGTGGGGGGGGGGCTCCCCTGGATCCGCCACTGCATATGTCAGTGGCTCGAGCATATGTATTTTTGTGGCTTTCTGTGTTCGGATGTCTCTTGCAGGGGCCAATAAGGTTGAAGGTACTATGAGTTGATGCTAAGGAAGGTCACTTTGAGACCGCCATCTCGATTCTTCACAATTTTTACGTCTTTTATTACAGCTGAATAAGGTGTTTAGAAGCATAACATTTAAATAACTTTATGATTCAAACGCTGAGTACAGTGATGCAGCTCTTTAAAGGTTCATATTTTAGTGTGGGAGCTTCTTCAACATATTTCTAATCCGGCAATCGTGAATGGTACAACGCACGTATTTCATAATTTATCTTTTCCGTTTCACCAGCTTCAAGGTAGAGAAAAAGGTCATATATTTTTCAAAGTTCTTCCATTGTGGTTTTAGAAGTTTGAAAGGCAGCTTATGTTATTTAAAGCTGTACCGTGTAAGTTAATCCTGTAAACATGCTTTATTCTCTCGCTTTCAAAGTTCAACAGACAAAAACATAAATTAAGTGAACAACATGATATACATGCTTGCTGCTTAAGAGTCATTATAGTTATTGAAGCGTTTTTTATTTAGTAAAGATGCGTGACTTTAGAAATGATACCGTCAATAGCGTTAGGGAATAAAATGGGAAGAAGCTAGTTAACAAAATGATTATATATTATTTTATTGTTTGGAATAACATGATATAAGTAGAAATGTTTCAGCGGTTTGATAATTTTCTTGGAAGTAAATAAATGTTAGGCTATCAACCTTAACGTTGTTGCATGAAGCATAATTTAATTGCAGATGTTGTAAAGCCGAGGGGATTTCTTAAAATCATTTGAACCAATTTTCTTGTAAACAATTCGGGTTCTTTTACGTACGAATACAGAGGAGAAGTCGTTACGTCACGTTGCCATGGTAGCAAAATTTTTGGATGACAAAAAACCGAAAACGTCACTTAAAAGTGAATTCGCACTGTTTCAAACTTCATCGATCTTATTCAATTTCATTTAAGTTGGCAAATGTTCGCTTTTTTTGCAGGGGAGTGGCGGAAGGGGAGGGGGGGGAGGGGTAATCGGAAAGGACCGCATCTAAGTTTAGAAAAAGAAAACGACAATTTTTGTGTCGAGTTCACCTACTCCATAAGGCGAGCTTGTGAAATTAGGAAGTTTCATGTCGCAGTGGTGCAACGGCGGCAAAGAAATGTACAAAATAGCGTGATGCCAAGCAAAGTTGTTGTTTTGTTAATAAAAACCTATTACTTTTTTGCCGTTCTCCTTGCCGTCGCGGTCGTTGTTGGTTTTGTTGTCATCCAGAAATAGTGCTACCAAGGTAACGTGGCGTAACACTTCTCCTCTCTTTTAAAAGGGACAAATTCCAACATCTTTACGTGCAAATTGTGTGCATAAGTTATTTTTATAATCCTGCTTCCAGGATTATAAAAATAATGCTTCATGTACGAACCATGAAAGGGGCAAAGTCCAACAGTTTCACGTGCAAACTTTGTGACTGCACATCTCCTGAGTTATCAGAATTATTTCTAAATCAACTTTCGATTCTCATTCAGACCCTATTTTCAAAGAATTAGAGCTACTAAAACTTTCCGATATTAGACAGCTAGAATTAGGTAAACTTATGTTTTCTCTTAACCATTCTCTTTTGCCTTCAAAGTTCAACAATTATTTTTCTTTAAACAAACAAGTCCATAGCTATGCCACTAGACACGCGAACGATTTTCACCTTCCTTCTTGTAGAACAAACCTTCGTAAATTTTCTGTCAGTTTCCAAGGACCTACTTATTATAACACTATAGAAAATGATATTAAAGAATCTAATTCTCCCCACTTATTCAAAACGAAATTGAAAAAAAATATATATATATGAATTATTAGTTATAAATCTTGTAGTAAATAGTTATATTTCTTCCATGTCTGATATTATTTTTATACTTATTGTTACTTGTACCATACCTAATATTTTGTCAACTCAGTCTATGTAATTAGTTAATTTATACTTACCTTCATTGTATTTTGCTTTCGATCCTGGCCTTACCGTTACTGTTAACTTTATTTTTACTCTGAGGGAGCCCAATGTCTATAACCCTCATGGTTTCTTTTTGGGCTTCCTCGCCACTTTCTTTTGCTTTTGTGTAACTGTCTTGTTTTATCGTTATTTGTATTTTGTGGTAAATCAAATAAAGTTACAAAGTAAAGTTACAAAGTCCTGCAGACTGACTTTTGATAGTTATCATATAGTAACTTGAACGCATGAAGACCTCTTGGTCCAAGAACATGTCTTGTACAATATATCAAAAGTCCCCGAAAATCCGAGTGAGGGAAGGTGAAGAAAAACGAGTTTTGTAGAGCCATATACTGCGCAGCGTTGAAACGAGGTTGCATGTACTGCCTTTTGCATTGCTTGGGTTTGAAGCCACGTGCAGCATGGGCTTGTGAAGACTGAGAGAATGTATTGTTTTCTTCCCACAGAAACTGTACGTAGGTGCATTTATGTAACGATTAAATAAAATAACTGTTGTGTATACGATTCTTAAATCAGAAAAAAAAACGTAAAATCTCTAGAAAATGTCCACGATTGTTAGGTATCTGGGTGAAGCATTTAGCGAGGAATTCTCTCTTCCACAAGCGAATTTAGAACTTAAACGGATAATTTTACACTGAAAGTAAAAGTAATGTCATGTTCTAAGGTAATATAATTCAGAAAAAAATATTTGACTTGAGAGTCTTACGTAAAGACTTCCAAAATTGTTTTTCACTCGTTTTTCACTTATCGCTTCACGCTTAATTTTTTGTCACAAAACCAACTGAACTCATTATTAAATTCACCTATTTTTTGCTTCAAAACTTAAAGAAAAAGGTCCAGGAATCGTATCAAGCTTTATGAAACTGGCGAAAATTTTCGCTAAAGCCGAACGAAATGTTTTCACTCACTTATGAAAGAGTGCGCCCTGCAAATTTTGCACTTTTGTTAAAGTTGAAAATTAAAAAGTCAAGGGGAATTCCAATACACTTAAGGAATTTCGTTTACTTTAAAAATTCGAGTTTCAATTTCAAAAAGAACGGATTGAAGATATCCTAACTATACCAAAAACAAAACGTTTTTCTAATGACTCAACCAGCCTCAAATTACGAGAGTAGATGACTTAAAAATCGGTTTCCGCCGGAACTGATGAAAATACTTTCTAAAAAATGTTATTTATGCTAACAATTAGAGCGTTTTAAACACAACAAATTATGACTGATTTAAAGAACTGAAAAAAATACATTTTAAGTGTCATTATGCCCTTAACGTTCGCCTTGATTAGACTACAAGTAGCCCCCATGTTTCCTCCGGGATAGTATAGCGAGCGAAACGCGAGCGCGCGTGAAAATCACCCCACGCAAGAAAGCCGAGACTCGTGATGTGATTTTCACGCGCGGTTGCGTTTCGCTCGCTCTACTATCCGTGAGGAAAAATAAGGATTACTCGTAGTCTAGCCTTGATAGTTGACAAGTTTTAATTTGTAATTTGCGTACAATTTCAGACGAAAATTTCCAAATATTAATGGATGGAACAGTGAATTGTGTTATTTGTAATAAAAGTCTCAATAGCGAGGGCGACGTCGTAACTTTGATAGAAAAGGGAAGCAAAGGGATAAACCGCGCCAGCGTAGACCGGGTTGATACTATTACTACGTTCCCTGGGCAGAAGGTACATTACAACTGCCGGCGAGAGTACTGTCGACCTGCATTAATCGAGCTAAAAACGCTGTTTCAGACGAAACAAATAGTAGTCGTCGCTCCCTAACTCGCAAAGCAGAACAATGTTTCTGAGGGGAGTTCAGTTTAACTCTGGAGAACAGAACAAAAATATGTATAAGGCAAGACAGACAAGGCAAGAGATATGAAGGACACAGTACAGTGACCATCCTCAAGGCTCTGGCTACCCATAACCCTTTCCCTCTCGACACTGGCAATAACCTAAGAAACATCATGAATCGTGTAAACGCCGATAGAAATGTCAATGCTGACACAGCCAAGAGTGTCGGGGAGAAGATTGTATCGTCAATGAATGGAATGTTAGCCACAGATAACTCATTCAAACGAAGTTCCCTGGTAGTCACTATGGCATCGAAGTCCTTCGTAAAGATTGACAATGACCAAGTACACTTGTCCCTGAAATTTTATTTCAGCGGCTCATCATCGCCTGTGATAATTTCGAGCTTCAAGAATTATTTCAGTACGAGCTCTGCACATATCCCACAGCTCCTTTCGATTCCCCATTCACGTTAAGGCATCCACAAAAGCCCGGCAGCCGCTAGCAGATACACCATGGACAGAGCTTACACCAGAGGCCAAGACTCTGTACAGTACATGCTGGACGGAGGTGCTCTTCTCCATTGAGTCCCATGGCCAAGAGAGCCGGGTTCTCCTAATTACAAGGAAGTGTGCGACTTACATTGAACTTACCTGCAAAGGAAGTACGGAAGAGCGACAGTTGTGTTTGACGGGTACGACCATATGTCAACTAAATCTATAATACAGCAGAGGTGCGTTTCAGCGAAGGTTGCTGCCACTGTCACCTTTTCAGGAAGCATGACTATAACTATGAAGAAGAATAACTTTCTCTCGCATCCCAAGAACAAACAAAGCTTTCTGTTAATACTATCTGAGACTCTCCAGAATGCAGGATACGTAACACAGTCAGGGGTTTCAATAAAAGTTGAAATACCCAGCGGGTTTGAATAGAGTAACCGAATGTGTATTAACATGGGACCATTAGTCCCCTTTTTCTAGGGGAAAAGTTTGAAATTTCAAAGCCCTAAAATGCGATTTTCAGCGTTCTGGGGACTAAATGTGTGAACAAAAGAGCGTGTTTTTCATTCAAAAAAAAATCTAGCTCTCAATTTATTTGTCCCACAGTCAATTCCTACAAGCAATGAACAAATGAACGTACTTTAATTTGCACGTAAACAAATTCTGCGTAAACCTATAAAAGAAACTTGTGAAAAAAATGACTTAAGTATAGCGTTCACATGGCTAAAGGATTACGGAAAACTAGTGGGCCTTTACGAAAACACATCATAATTACGTTGTCATTCAGATTTTATGATATCTTTTTGTGTACAACGTTATCAAACTAGTTGCTTCTTCTTTGTAGAAAAAAGTTGCCGCCTCAAGCAAAGTAGCCGAAACGTTTCGTCGGCCATCGGTGCTTATTGAAACCCCTGAACACACCACACAAATGGTGACGCCGACCTTCTTATAGTAAACCGCGATAGAGTCTACCCGAACAAATACCACAGTTCTAGCTGGGGATGACACAGATTTGTTAGTCCTTCTGTGTTATCATGCTTCCGAAGTTGTCTGTGACCTCTATTAAACACCAGAACCAAAGGCAAACGCAAGAGGTGCACGCGTCTGCCATATGAAGAGAGTCAAAGAACAGCTGGGTAAGGAAGTTTGCAGTAATCTTTTTTCTTCACGCCGTCAGCGATGCGACACGACATCACTCCTCTATGGAGTTGGCAAGGCAACAGCTCAGTGAGAATTTGAGACTGTGCTACACTTCAAAGAATAAGCTAAAGTCTTCAGCTGTCATTCTACTGTTTCCGACGTTGTCAGTGTAAGTGAAAAAGCACCTGTATCGCTTTTCGGTGGTAAACCAGGGGTAGGTCTTAACGCTCTCAGATATCAGCGTCAATCTGAAAAACTTGCAACCAACACGTCTCAGATTGAGCGGTAGAATCTGCCCCCAACAGCAACAGCTGCCCAATTTCACAGCCTGTGTGTCTACCTACAGGTAAAGCAGTGACAGGGAAAAGGTGCTGGCATGTCAATGGAGAACTGAGGATGGACAGTCACTAAGTATTTCCGGTTGCAACGGACTTGCCACCTGCCCCAGAATCGCTTCTTCAGTTAATCAGATGCAACTGGTCGTCCGACTGTAGCAGTATGAGGTGTATTTGTAGCAAGAATGGTATCCCGGGGGGGGACTCCGCATATGAAAGGGGTGGGGATGCTCGTCGTCTCGCTTAGGGGTGTATATTTCGGATTTTGGTCTCATTTAGGGTGTTCTGGGCAAAAAGCCATCACATTTAGCCGTGGAGGTCTCGTTTAGGGTTGCACCATCCTCGGAGACCCAGGGGCGGTCAGTCTGGCCGGGAGAAAAGGCGCGACAAAAGTTTTCAAGCACAGGCGAAAAAGCCCCTGGGTATCGACTCTCACCGGACCATTTCCAAACGGTCAAGCGATTGCTGGCTCCTGATTGGGCACAAAAAATGCTTTGTATTATTGTGCCCAATCGACGAACAGCATCTCCTGAGTTCTTTTCGTGAGTTCGTACACGACGGCTATTATCTCGCCACAGTTGCCCGTTTCTTTCACCAAGCTTTCCTAACCCGGAAACGAAGGAACTACCGATGAGTCGAAAAACGTTTCCTCCTCGCGAAACGTCCCGAGTGGCGAAGAGCGTGGAGGAACGGATGTTTTCGCAGGCTACTTTTGTTGAGAGTCGCTGTTTGGAGGTGTTCCCATGCTTGGATCTTTAGGGACTTTTAGTATGTTCGTGTATAGGATATTTCTAACTGGTAAATGATGAGAAAACTTCTTTTGCAATTAGTTACAGGCCCGACGACAAAATACCTGGACTAAAAGGTTCTTTTCTTTTAAGAAGCAATAACTTATAACACTTTTAGAATCAAGTCGTCAGAGTTAAAGACTGTTTCATACGTAGAATCGCACTTGACAATCTTGTGAATGATGATGGTGCAACCATCTACAACAGTGATGACAATCGTAACATTTCTTAGCTATTCGGCATTCAACGAGCTTCATCATCTTAAAGAAACCGTGCTAAGAAAGAAACCTTGAAACCTTCGAGGCTTCCCTCTATGCAACGTTCGGTAAGTTGATATTCATAGTACTTTAACAATTTGTTTATTTTGCACCATATATCTGAAGGAAAGACGAAGAAATATGAACCTATAGTATGAGGATCGACTCAGCTGTGCGCAGCGGTTCGCGTTTTCATAAATGTACAGCAATACCCAATTTCGCACAAAAAATAGTCTTAATTTAGGATTAAACAAAAACACGCTTACAGCAGCATTCAGGTCTCCCCTGCTTGATGATTAGATCGAGAAATGAGGAGGCGATTAATTCTACAAGAAACATGATTTACTCGCTAAAGGTTTTTTACTTCCCTTCCTACATTATCGACGTCGATATATTTGTTTCTGAACTGATTTAGTACGCGTGTTAGCGACGACCAAAAATACCCGGTAGCCAGCGCTGGGTAGCAGGCTATACGCGTATATAAATACACGAAAATTTAAGGGCCTCGATTCCAGAGAAATTACATCATTGTCAGATATCGAAAAAGTGATTTACATGGCACGTCATTTCATAAATCGCATGCTCATCACAAGTCTCATTTGCATACAGTGAAAGTTTACAACACCCGACCATCACAATTTTGCTAATTAAGACTCTTTTTTTTTCGACCACTTAAACTTAGGGCACAACCTCGTCCCCAGGGCTTTTCCCTTAAAAAATGGGTGGGGCGGGAAAAGGCCCTGGCATCGGCTGGTCACGTGTCCCCTCGTACACCCTAAAATCCTGGGTGTAATAAATTATCGCTATGTGATGCCAGGGCCTTTTCCCGTCCCACCCATTTTTTAAGGGAAAAGCCCTGGGGACGAGGTTGCTTAGGGTATTCCCATACCTTGTCTACAAAAGAATGCGTCAAGAAAACTTTCTTTTCTTCATGATCTCAATAAGCACAACGTATACCGCGGGATCAAACCATAAACCATACGGAATTCAATGTTATTGATGCAGTTGACGATGTTGGTAGTAATGCTAATATCTGGGTACATATTCAGTTGTACAGTTTCAATGATTTGTGACAATTGTTCAGAAACTCGGCACTTTTAAAATAGTCTTCCTAATCCTGGGCTGTAGGAAATAACCTTTTAGGGTGAACGATAAACGGAACGTTTTGTTACTCTAACTGCTGGATAGGCATATTCAATTGCAAATAACAGCCGTAGCCAGGTGACTTTTTCGGCTCGAAAATACCTTCGACTTTGCTGGAGAGAGGGGTGGTGGGGTTGACGTCGTTGTTTTAAGCACTTTTTGGAATCCAAATATTTTTCGAGATTGTAAGTCATTATTAGGATATTACAGCCATTTTTTTGTTTTTCTTTCATTAGGATTTATTTATTTATTTTTTTAACTCTTGAATTTTTATCCCGTCACTCGTTTTCTCGTTACGCCGTTACTCGTTACTCCTTACTACGTTACTCTGTTTAGTAACACCCACCATGACCCGCAACACGAGTTTACAAAACTATTCTTTCGTCACGTTCAGCTGTGTTTAATTTTTAGCACGTGAAGTTCAGAACCAAATTCCCATAAGATCAAATTTAAAAATGGCTCTCTAGAGAGATACCCTGGGTACCAGAGGGTTTTCTCGCGTGCGGGGGGAATTTTCGGTGTTACAGAAACCGCGCAAGAAAAAGTCTCTGGCACCCAGGGTACTAGAGAGAGAGCACGTGTTTACAGTTTCAACCTTTTGTATGTCTGTTTTGCACTTGGGATTTTATTTTTATCAGCTTGCTATGTTATATAAGCATGAAACGTAAACCTGTTATGTCGAAAAAGATAAAGTGTGATTTCTTGTATGGAACAAAAAATTTTGTCTTAGCACTAAAAAAACATTTCGCGTTATTCCAGTCATCGCCGAAAATACACGGCATGCTCATCACGAGACTCATTTGCATACAATAGAAGTAGTCACGATTCTTATCCCTAGTTTCCACGCTCTCCGCTAGGAACGCGTGGCCTACAAACTAGGTCCCACCGACAAAAAAAAAAGACTACGAGTAGTCCCCCATTTCTCCCCAGGGATGGTAGAGCGAGCGAAACGCGAGCGCGCGTGAAAATCACCCCACGCGAGAAAAGGCGACCGCGTCTCGCCTCTCTCGCGTGGGGTGATTTTAACGAAGAAAATGAGCTGAAGTGGCCGAGTATTCTAAAGTTTGGCTTCAAAAATAATACAGCCAGTAAAATTGCAGCATATAACGCCAAAATAGACCCGGAACGAAAGTACCCACCGCGGCAACTCCAGGTGACTTCGGCCGCACGAGCAGAAGCAGCCGGAGTCACGAAGTAGCTTTTCTATCAGACAATTGCAATGGCACGGTATGATCTATTGTACCTGATAGTATGAATAGGTGGACCCTTCCATTTCTCCTTCAACGAGTAGCACTCGGCCTAGAAAAGCAAAAAGACAAAAGAGGTAAAGGACCCCTTATATTTGAGGGTCAGATAGCAACTGTGGTTTTGAGACGAGCGACTAAATACAGGAATGGCTCCGACCTGTAATTGGAGGATAAAAATAGTAATTATGCAATAAGTTAAATCTTGACTTTCCGTAGCCTGCGATCATGCCCTCTCCCTTTATCTCTGTAACCTGTTTTCGGGAGGAGGGCATGATACATTTTTTCACAGATCACATGCAAAAATGCCAGAATCTGGACTTTTTTCTGATTGGATAGGAAACAATTCGGATGATTGTTTAGGAGTGTTCCCAACCTCGTCCCCAGGGTCTTCCCGCTTTCCAGAAGACCCTGGGGACGAGGTTGGGAGTGTTCCGTGTCTTCATGGAGCTGTCTCTAGAGGAAATGTTACGCCAACAGCAATCTAAGGCCTGCCTGTATCATGGCCGAGACGTTTTCAAGGAAATGAGCTGAAGTTTTTTTCACTGGCAAGTATGCTTTTGTTGTAACCTTGCAGCATTACTCTACGCAGGGTAGAGCGTTTCGGATCGGCAGTATAAACTGCGGGCTGCGGACCACGGAATATAAAAAACACGGACCCGGTATAAAATGCGAACTACATGCTGTTTTAGTTAGACTTTCTCAAAGTCCTTCGCCTCTCATTTCCGGTTCTCGCTCTCTCGCTCGCTTGCCGCAGAAAACTTAAAAAATCTACCGCTCGCGCTTCGCGCTCGCGAAAAAAGTCTACGTTTTAGTCTAATGATATCGTCACTCGACCCTAACCGTGTAAAACCCTTTCAATGTGATGTTCACGTTCTAACAATCAATGTTAGCTGTAGCGTCTTGATAAGACCTGTTTAAATAGCAAGACCGGTTTTGGAATCTAAGATGAACCGATTGTATCGGCCGAAACAGCCGCAAAAGTCATAACAATTATAATGAAATGACAAATGACTTACAAGCGGCTCAGTTTAGGCCAAAATCACCAAGAATACCATAGTTTTTCACGATGACCAAAATACATAAAACTCTTCCTGTCGGCAGACCAGTCGTCTCTGGTAGCGGTGGCCGCCACAGATCGCACTCGCACTCGCTTTTAAAAGACCAATCGCGAAAAAACAAGAGTCTTACATCAAGGACACTACACACTTCCGGGTGAAGCAATTTGAGCTACGTTGGACATGTGCTCTCTCTGCACTAACATTCCCCAAGAAGAGGAAATCGAAATCGTTTGTCGCCATTACGAAGAGCATTTTCAGTCAAATTTACCTATCCCTACTTCAAATTCAAATTCAACTGCAAACACTACGTACAGACACAAGGAACTTGCAATGGGCACCAAAATGGCGGTTCATGCTTTCTCGGTCATTTTTCATGGCTCACTTTGATAAACAACTACTACATGCGAGCCCTTACAAACCATTTCTCTGTAAGAGATTTAGGCATATTCCCAGTGTGGACTCTTCCTGAAACCGAAATCAACAACTTTAATCATTTTCACGAGCTCTTTCCGCACAACAATAAATGTTACACTCGAGCTGTCATCAAAACAGATTGTTTTCCTTGACACTGAAGTTTTTAAAGGACCAAGATTCATTCAAACACATTTTGAGACCTCTTAAGCCGACAGAAACGTTTCAAAATACGCATTTCTCCTCATTTTACCCTCTCAGCGTTAAGAAGGCCGGCTTTGCATATGGAGATGCTGTGAGCTCGAAACGTTACTCACAGGATGATCGTTTTAATAATCCCACGTTAAGACAGAAAATTCTTGACGCGCTTTAAGAAGTTTCGCTACGATAATGATGCTCACGACGATAAGGATGTAAACAAAGTTTATTGAACCGAAGCGATGAGACGTTAACAATGTTGAAAAGAAGCGATGCGAAACGAAGCGATTATTAGGCAGTGTAGACGAAGAAAACCATGTACAAAGCGGTTTCGAAAACTAAGAAATAAAAACAGCGAAAACTTTAGTTAGATTAACCAGAAACTACCTTAAAACTACGAAAACAAACTTTGGATTTCATTAATACGATTCAAAAAGGCTTTATAAAACGTAACATATCATGCAGAAAGTGAAAAGACTTACTTCTGTCTTTAGGACAGTTTTAGGGATTTCACAGCGTTGACGTTGAGCCTTACTTTCAGGATCTTAACACGATGACACGTTGACTAGAACTGAAGAAGTTTCTTGAGCACGTTCGACAATGCTAACTAATACAAAGGATAATAGATTTCTTTGTTTGTAAATCGTACGTACGCAGGTATATCCGCGGCAAAAACCACAACTACTATAAGATAATAACGCAAACGAAACTACAAAGGGTTTGATAGGAAATACCTGGGAAATACGAAAAACAGGAAAATATTCAGGGGCACCCAACGAGGATATAGTTCAAAACCACTTAACATAGCATTGTTGAACGTAGTTTAGTATTCAAACGGTAGATATAAGCATATTTTTATACCCTAAAAACTTTTCATCTGTTCGGATTTCCTAGCTGAAAGTCTAGTGATCCGAAAATTATAGGGATAAAAACTTACCTTCTCGAAAACTTCAGCCAGGAAAAGGCTCCCGAAAATTCTAGGTGGCCTTTTTTAGGGCCAAAATCCGTTAAAAATGGGTAATTATACCATTTTGTCGATGTTCGAAAATCCTAGGAGAGGCAGACAAGAAAGAAATTTTACAACAAATGCTCCGAAAATTCTAAATCTCAAATCGTCTTCCGAACAGATATTTTCCCGAAAATTGCCGTTGGGTGCCCCTGAATATTTAGCGGTAACAGAAGCCTAGCGCTTATTTAGAACAAACTCGGTTAAGGAATAATTGAAGTTAAAGAAGAAAGAATTTTTAACTCGCCTTACAGAACGAGGCTACCTCCGGGACCTTGTGGAAACAATCCTAACCGAAGTCCGCTTCGAATCGCGCACTGTGGCTTTAAAAGACAAACCCAAAACATCAAAAAAGATTTTGCCGTTTGTAACGACTTTCAATCTTGCAACTCCGATTCTCAAAAATATTCTAATAAAACACTAGCACCTTATTACAGGCAAAAAACACTCGCGCAAATATATCCTAACGCCGACAATGTTCCTTATCGCAAGGAAAAGATCTCTAAAAGATTTTCTTGTTAGAGCCAACATTTCTTCACTTTAACAACAACCTTAAAGGAGTTATACACGGTTATACGGTCGAGTGACAATATCATTAGACCAAAACATGGCACGTAGTTCGCATTATATACCTGCAGCTGGTCCGTGTTTTATATACACCCAGTCTGCAGTCCGTGGTCCGCAGTTCGCAGTCCGCAGTCCTTCATCTAAAACGCTCTACCCTGCGTCAGGGGCACCCAACGGCAATTTTCGGGAGAATATCTGTTCGGAAGACGATTTGAGATCTAGAATTTTCGGAGCATTTGTTGTAAAATTTCTTGCCTGCCTGCCTCTCCTAGGATTTTCGAACATCGACAAAATGGTATAATTACCCATTTTTTAACGGATTTTGACCCTAAAAAAGGCCACCTAGAATTTTCGGGAGCCTTTTCCTGGCTGAAGTTTTCGAGAAGGTAAGTTTTTATCCCTATAATATTCGGATCACTAGACTTTCAGCTAAGAAATTCGAACAGATGAAAAGTTTTTAGGGGATAAAAATATGCCTATATCTACCGTTTGAATACTAAACTACGTTCAACAATGCTATGTTAAGTGGTTTTGAACTATGTCCTCGTTGGGTGCCCCTGCTGCGTAGCGTAATGCTGCAAGGTTACAACAAAAGCGTACTACCAGTGAAAAAACATTCAGCTCATTTCTTTGAAAACGTCTCGGCCATGATACAGGCAGGCCTTAGATTGCTGTTGGCTTAACATTTCCTCTAAAGACAGCTCGACCAAGACACGGAACACTCGTTCACTTTAAGACGACCGCCATCTTCTTTGCAGTCGCGCCACTTCCGGTTTTACCCTCCCCTTCCATGACAGGTATTTTTGCAATTTGGTCGGTTGGCAATTTTGTTTTTCATAAATACGAAAATCAAAAAACGATTTTTATTTTGGATTTCACCAGCAGTAACACCGTTTCTTGCAGAATTTGCTACTGAAGAATTGCTTTGTTAAGTTTGAATTTTTAATAGCTTGAATCTTGGGAGGAGGAAATTGAAAACAAAAAGTTAAAACCACTAACTGGCCATTTTCAATTTTTAGTTTTTGATGTTCAAAATATTGAAGTATGATGTTCAATTTTATCTTTCTTAGCAACAAACATTGAAAATTGAGATTGTAAATTTTTGATTTTCACTTTTTGAGGATCAAACATTGAAAATCACGATTGCGAAGTTTTGATTTTCAATTTTCAATATTGAATGAAAATCAAATGGACGAAAACCACACAAACCAATCTTGACCTGGTTTGACTGAAATTCCTGTCATTCCTCCTTCAGAAACCTGCGAATTATTCTGAGCGATCTTCGCTTTCACAACACTTTTCAGTTCGTGAAATATGGTGCTTCAGCCTAATTTTTTTCAGAGCTTTCGGCAGAGAACGAAGTCAACGAGCTCTTACCAGTAAATTCTTTATTTGCAGCTGTTAAATAAAGGTACGGCAGCTCCAACTAGCAGTATTTCATCACACACACACACACACACACACACAAAAAAACATTTAAAAATTTTCTTAGGAAGCGCCATCTGAGCGTATTTAAACATTTTCTTTTCCCTAAAATTTATTTCCAAAGAGCCATTATTCCCGCTAAAATTTGATTCCCTTCTGGTAAACGCTGATTGGCTAATAACATGACAGGTCAAGCAGACGTTAGATTACGTAAATTAGGGGGCGGTTGATGGCTTGTTAAATAAATGTATCAGGCGTTATTTTTTTTCTCTCTCGCGCCAAAAAAGCAAAGAAGCAAAAAAAAATAACGCCTGATCTCAGGTTTCGTCTTACGCAGTGAAAGACTTGAATTGAAGGAAGCAAGAAATCGATGTATGAACCTTAAAATTGCACTAGCTTACATCGGTCAGGATCTCTTTCTAGTGTTAAACAATACCAACAGTGATGAAATTGTCACAGCGTTGGCGAACAGCGTTCAGCTCGGACCCCGGGGGGTATTCCCTTACATAACCTATATAGGTATGTGCTGCTCCATCTGGAAGGGTTTTTGCGCCTTTTTGTATGAAAACGTACGGGTATACACTTTGCCCATTTTGGTCTGGAATCGGGTATAGTTTTTGGGGGAACTATGGGATTGTATGAACGTCTTTATCGTTTCAATTCCAAATGAGCAAGAAAGAAAAATATGCGAATTAGAAATGGATTTGAAGAATTTTTTGTTTGGAGCAGTTTTGTTGTGTTTCTATATATAGCTTACAATTTTTAGATTTACAAATTTTCTGCTCGGCTTTACTTGCCGTTCTCCCAAAGTCCTTCGCGAGGTCCTGCGATTTACGTATTTCTAGTCTAAGTAATGATAACATAATTTCTGCCTAAAACAAGAGAAGATAGATCAAGAAGACGGTGGGGAGAAAGTCGGCAAAGAAGATGCAAATGTTGAGACTGGAGAGATGGTCGACGGAAAAGACGAAGGACGTTCTGATAATGAAGAGGGAACACCTCAGGCAGTGAAGAGAAAGACAAGCGATTTGAAGAATATTGGGCTTAGCCAAGCTCAGAAAAGAAAGAAAGAAGACGGGGAAAATTTCGTTGAAGATATATCAGATGTTAAGGGAAGCAATGAGCTTGTTGAGGAGGAGAAAGACTTGAAACAGCAAGATCAGGATAGATCCGAAGAAACTGTCACTTTAAGAACCGAGGAAAATGAATTAAGTCCTCAAACAAAGGAAGAACTTTCGCAACAAAAGAACAAAGAACAAGAGCAAATTAAAAACGAAGAAAATCCACGCGTGTTGCACGCGAGCGATGACACGCGTGATGAAGAGATTTGGAAGGAAGCTCACGAACTGCGTAGTTCGCTGATGAAAATAGTCAAAGATGTCAAATAGATGAAAGAAACCGAGGGAGATGATGAGAACGAGACACAAGTTGAGAAAACTGAAGTTGTCGAACCAAACACCGACAGTGAAGGTGCTTTAATTGGATCGCAAATGGAGGCGGGTGAAATTGATGAAAACGAGGCTGAAATATCTGCTGAAGAACAAGGTGCGGAACAAGACTTTGACGATAAATCGTACGAATCAGCCATCACAGTCGTGTCTGTCGAGCAGTTGCCGAGTCAAGAAACAAAGATCGTGCGCGATGATACGCCACTCGACAAGGAAGGAGCAACTGCGCAAATCGAGACTACACAAGTCACTGATCCTGAAGTCGAACCAGTGGCAGAAGATTCAGAAACTGGGAGACATCACGAATAGAAAACACAACAGAACCAAAGACCGAAGAACCCAAAGAACACTCAGAGACCGAGACATCACAAGTCACCAAGCAACCAAGCGAAGAAGAGAAACTTACGACTGACCCATCTTTGGATGTTGAAGAGGAATGGTACGATTCCGATTCCACAATCGTGTCGGTCAAGCAAATGCAAAGTGAGGAACCACAAATCGGAGAGGCAGTTTCACAGGCCGAGAAAATAACGGAACCGAAGGCCGAAAATCCTGAAGATGTTTCGGAGCCCAAGAAAAACCAGTTACAGTTAGAACAAACATTAGAAGTAAAGACTGAAGAAGCTGAAGAACAAAAAGAAACAGAAATATCAAAAGTCAGTGAGTCACCAAAGGAAGAAACCGAACAGCAGACAGCAGAACCCGGAGATACACTGCCAACCGACAAACCGCTGGACTCGGAATCACAAGTTCAACAAGCAAATAAAGTTGAGACTTTAAATATCTGAGCGGTGTGTGTGGAACACTTTAGTTGATGTAAAGAAAACGGCGACAGGACCAGATAACCTCCCGTACTGGATCTGGAAAGACTGTGCTGAGCTACTCACACCTGTCGTTACTCATGTTTGGAATTGGTCGCTTTCTACTCATACATGGTCGGACTCTTGGAAGAGGGCAAATGTTAATCCTCTCCCCAAAGTGGACATGCCTTTAGAGGACTCAGACTACCGTGGTATCAATGTTACTCCCGTTGTTGCGTGGTTGTTTGAGAAGGTCGTGTATCGTGCGCAAGCACAGTCATTCATTGAAAACAGTCTGAGCCACACCCAATTTGCATATAGACAGGCGGGTAATTGCACAAATGCCTTGCTCGCTATCCAGCGCCATATATACAAGTATTTAGACAGTAGTGACTGTAGCGCAGTGCGAATTTTTACTATGGACTTCAGTAAGGCCTTCGATTTTGTGAACCATACTATTTTGTCTGCCAAACTGAAACAGCTATCCCTAAATCCGTACATTATAGGAACCGTGACCCGTCTGCCGACTTAGTAGGACAGTTCTTAGCCTGGTGCAAAGACAATAAAATGGTCTGCAACCCTAGTAAATATAAAGAGCTTGTTGTTAGAAAGAAAAATCACAATGTACTCTACTCTCCAGTTAACAATATTTCTCAATGTAATAGCTACGTTTTACTAGGAGTAACTCTACAGAGTGACGGGAAATTCAATGAGCATGTAAGAACCAAGCTTGTCAAAGCAAACAAGTGTTTACACGTCCTACGAACACTAAGAAGGAACACTACTCTCAGGAAGAGATAGATCACCTTTTTATATCTATTGTTTTACCTAATTTTAGCAATGCGCTTTCAGTCTATGGGGCATCGGAATCCGATCTTACGGTTATAAAACATTTTTTAGACCGAGGCCATAAACGCCGTTTTATTTCATTTCCAGTTTTTATCAAGAATCTTTTAAATAAACAAGACCAAAAGATTTTAAAGAAATTAATATTGCCACCCACTAAAAGATATCATTCCTGTCCAGAAGACGTATGTACATAATCTTAGGAAAAAAGGCTGCGTACGCCCGAAAATTAATACAGAGCGTTTTATGAACACCTTTGTAAATAGGTTGATTTTTAAGCTCCATTTATTGTAATGATACACTTTTTTAATATATACATGTAACGTAGATATTTTTATCATAGTTTTTATCTTCTCTTATTGTAACATAAGATATGTAGTTTTATCTTTTGGTGAAATAAAGACTCATTATTATTATTTCAGACACTGAAGAAATACGAGCCATCGCCGAAGAAGCAGTGCTGGAAAGCGAGGGTGACGGGCCGAAATTCGAAAACAAGACCGAATCAAAGGATGTAGATGCTGAAGAAATGCAAGTCAGTAAGGAAGCTGACTCAGTGAAAGCCGAAGATAACAAAGAACCGAGGACGGACAATCGCGAAGACTCATCGGAACCCGAAAAATCTCAAGTCATCGAGTCAAAAGTGCAACAAGAAGCTAGCTTGGACACGTCACCAGTTTCAAGGTCGCAGGCTGAACAAGAAACCGAGCCAACGACCGAAGATACGGAGGAGACACAAGCCATCCAAGGAATACCTTCAGAGAGCGAAGTGGCGACATCACGGGTCGAGTATAACGCCGAACCGAAGGAAGGTAGCACCGAAGGAAAACAAGCAATCGACAAAGAACCAGCCTCGGAGAAGGTGAAATCAAAAGCAACCAAAACAAGCACGAAAATGGATAAACTGCTTCAAAGGCGTATAGTGGAGAGTGTTTTAACAGAACCGGAAAATGACGAGAAAAATGCCGATGAGGAGATTGTCATGGAGCTGACTGAGAATAAAAGCAAGAAAGACAAGAAATGCGAAAAGGAGACCTGGGTCATGGTACAGCACTTTGAAATGACCGATGAAATAGCTCGACAGTTGGGTCACATGCTCACACTCAATGCCTTCAAAAGAACCACCACCTGTTGTACGATTATGTGATTGTGTGAAGAAGTGAATTCAGATGTGTGACTGGAACGTCAACTTTTTGTGCGGCACTGAAAGGCACTACTTTGCTTCGTTATTACTGAACTGAACAATGCTTTAGGATCTTAAGAACAATGCTGGGACGTTATGGATGGGAGAGTGTTTCTGGATCTGACCGTAAACTGCTGTTAAGGTACCAGACTGGAACGAGGTGAACTTAATTGTTCTATTAACTCTGCAAACTAAGTTATTTACATTCACAAGACTGTGCAGGCGATGATTCCAGAAATTCAATTGGCGTGGCGTCCCATAGAATTATACCCCAAAGGTACCGCATAGGTACGCAAGGAACTGATATTGCTCCAAGGACTTTGATCACTTAAACGGACGCTAAGTAAAATTTGGATGAAGAATAGGCCAGTTTCGAATTCACAAAATTCATATATTGCCTCCAAGGCAGAGGGGAATAAAACAAAAAAAGAAATGGATTATTCACCCATGAATCTCAATGCAATTTCTGTGTTTTATGCCCCTAGCATAAGAGCCAATTGTGAATTTTAATCATTCAAAACTGGCCTATTGCAGTTTCAAATACTGAACCTTGTTTTTTTAAAAAAAGAGCCAAGACATTTCGAGCTTGGAGAAGTTTCTACCGATCGAGAAGAGGTTCAAACATTTAGTCCTAGGAAGAGAGAGCACGATAACATATTTCGGTAAAACGGGATTCAGATTTGGAGTCAACGACAGCAAAAATCAAACCTCCTTAGGTGAACTGATCAGGCTGCGTAATGAATAGAATTTCGGGCATGAAATGGGTTCTTAAACCAATGTTATTGGATTAGAACCTTTTCTAGTGTAGCATGCTTGTAGCTTTAAGTCTGCGCATGTAGATTTTTCCGATACTGTTTTTGTTCGATATGTTACAAAACGCAAATTGGTAGGTTTTTTGGGGGGTTTTGAAAGGTAAAAAAATATATGTCACTGTATGATCGTAGAGAAGGGAAAGAGAAGGCGCACGTCGTATTTTCCCTTAGCTTGTTTTGCAAAGTTCATACTCCTCGAGATCCTGGCACAGATTAAGTTTCAAGCAGTTCGTTAAGCTCTTTTTCTCCGTGCAGCCTTACTTCACCCACTCAATAACTATTTGAACGCTTGCAACAGGCTTTCATTGACCGTAAGGTGTTAGTTAAAGACATGGGAAAGAAAAGTTCGCCATTTGCACATCTCCAGTAATACACCTTGTTTGCGCCCCCAAATGTTGAATATGCATTGTCTTCAGTTTTTCCTGGGACGTCTGGAATACTCGGGAGAAAATAATAATAAAAAAAGGTTATTCACAATTTGGGGGTGGGGGTGGGGGGCAAACAAGGTGTATTATGGGAGATGTGCAAATGGCGAATTTCTTACCTTGATTTGTTAATCTAACTGATAAGTAAAACCCGGAAATTTCAAGGAAAATATTGGAGATAATCAAGATTGAGTGAGAGTATTGAATAAGCTAACGATATATACTCAAAAGCTATCAAGTTGACACAGGATCTAATTATGTTTAGAAACAGTGTGCAAAAATTAATCTCTTTACTATTGTAATACAAAAACACAATGAAGACAGAGAAAGAATTTCGGGAAATTTGTAACCGGTGACAGATTCTATTTATTGGAATTTACGACATAATTATTTATAGCTTGGGCTTGCATTGCATACTAATTTTTCCGCAATAAATATATTTTGGAACATAAAAGAACACTGCATTTTACTCGGCTTACGCTGGTGAATGTATCACGGTTATCGACCTTCTCACTTAATTTGCAACGGGGCAGGGGTGGAGGGGGAGGGCCAAATGATCACAACACTTCGGTGGACCGTGGCCGATTTCCTGGACTGTTCATAGTCCCCTATTTTTCCATAAGATCGTCGAGCTCGAGCGCTTACCGTTATGGGCGTCCATGTCGGATTCAAATTTCCGAGGAGACGGTTGTCGGTGTTTGTAACGGTGAGAGAAGGGTGCCCTCCTAACAAACGTCTCCCGCCTTTAAAGGTGATGTTACACGGGACGATTCGCAACGACGATTTTTAGCGAGGCACAGCATTACAACATTGTTGCGAATGGTTACAACATTGTTCCAACATTGCTGTGTTGCGCTCAAAATCGTCGTTGCGAATCGTCTCGTGTAACATCACCTTTGGTAGATTTGATACTGCTTTCCAGGATAGAAACCCCACATGTGAAACCAATATCGCAGCCCGTAAGGGTTGGTTCTCGGGCTCAATCATCTTGAGGAAAAAACAGGGAACTGTGAAAAGTCTAGCGGTCTCCCTTTACGAAGGTTTCTCGATTAGCTGTGAAACAAGTAGAAGCGACTTTTTATCAAAATGTTCTATTTGTAAACTTCTCTGATTTATTATATGCCACGTATATTTTACAAATTGATATTCAATATTGCTATGATATTATTTACAATAATTCACTTATTATGACAAAAATGGTAATATCAGGTTGTAGTTTAAAAATTTCTCATTGCATGAGATTTGGTCACTTTTTAGTAATTTCTCTCTATAAAGTGGATTCAAATCTACCTACAACTGTCTGTCTATCTCTTCGAATAAAATAAAGAAAATGTAAGACAACGCCTTACGGAATAAAATCGAATGTAAATTCTACATTTCAAAAAAATATTTTTCGTATGGCAGTAGATCTAGATTTTCTCGAACGCCTATAATCTGATAATATTCGTAACAGTTAATTCCTGCCTTAAAACAAGCAGTTAAGACTGAAAAAATTCAAATATCTACACAATAAAAAAATCATTGGCAACATCATAAAAAAAAAAAAAAATAGTCCCTTGAGAGGACACATACTTCCTAGCACTCCAGTAATCATTAAAAGAAAAAGAAGCGATCTTTTAAATTCGTCAAAAAAGGGCAGTAGGCATTGAATCCGGTACCTTTGCTAAGAGGGTTACGCGTTAACGCCGTGCGCAACAAGGGCAAATGAAACGGTGCCTTCGGGCAATAAGCCAGTGAGAATAAGCATAAAAGGAAAACCAACATCAAAAACACGTCTACATAACTTTCGGTGTTCGGAAAAGGCTACGCACCAGAGATTTTCCCTCCCATAGTTCACAGACAATTCTCGAAAAAAGCACTTCTTATCGCTTAGTTTTAGTTAGTTTTCGCAAATATTGATTCGTATTGATTCCGTTAGATGCTTCGTAATAAAGCAGTTAATAAAAAGAAATTTTTGCATTCCCACTAGACCAGCAGTGGGTGGAAAAGAGAATTCTGTACAAGTCTGAAAATAAATTTCCTACGATAACACTTCAAGATAAAGTCTTGCGACTCGATTACAAAATTCAGTCGCATTGATGTGACTACATTCACATTTACAGACTACATACACACTTACAGTTACTTTGGTAACTGGTCATTTCGCCTACGGTCTGTTCGCTTTCGCCTAGAGTCGATTCACCTACGTCTTATATGTCAGTTCGCCTACGAATCTGAATTATTAAAAGTCCTTGCTCCTGATCCTTGCAGCCTAAAAAGACAACCATGCAACAAAGGTCGATACATTCTATCCTCGATGTCTAAAAAAGCAACGCGCTAAAACACTTAGGTTGAAATGTTTTAAAAATCTATCGGAAACTGGTCGTCTACGAGTAGAATTGAAAAACTGAGCATTAAGATGTGTATTATTCTGGCTACACATTAGAGAAGCCCTGACAGACAGAATTCCAACAAACAGCGTGGCGTTGAAAGAGCAGTATTCAGTTAGACAGTCGAAACGTAGCCTTGTTCAGACGTGCAGATAGTAGAGTGCTGGAGAAAAATTCACGAAGGGAAAAAAAATCTCCCTTCGTTATTTCACCTCCGTTTTCCAGATGTACAATTTAACTCGCTTCTCACCATCTGACAACCGCGCTCTACTATCTGAACGCCCGGAACAGGCTAGTTGAAACGACGACAAACGACTCATTAAGATGAACTGAAACTGGCTATCTACAACGGAGACAAGCACAAATGCAATGGTAAAATATCGATAAAGACATAGCTTCCTCCTAAATACGTCAGTGAAACAAGGTGTTTAAAAATTCAATCTAGGGACCAGGTATCCCCCGCCCCCGAAACGGGCCTCATTATTATACAACTATACCCATCATTACTGTAATGTTAAGTCTGTCAAGTTCCCAAATGTAGAATAGTTCCAAATATCCGACTAAAAATTGATTCTTTGTTTGTTTTTCTTTACGTATATATCGACTCCTGGCATAGTATTCTTTTTTGCGAATGGTAAATTCCTATGAAAACCTCACAAACGTATTCAAACGGATGTCTGCTATAATTTCAGAGTCCAATTGTGAGAGGTTGTTTTTGTAGCTTTTCGAGTAGAGCAGCCCCAAATACTATTTACAACAATAATAACATGAGCTAACAACAACATCACACCTAAACTAAATCTGTTAGTTTTCTTCTACGCTTTCTTCCCACTTTTTTGAGCCTACTTCAAAGTACTGCATCTTATTTCACCATTCGCTATTTAAATCATTTTCTAAAAGAAGAGGACCTACTCTAATTAAACCTATAGACCTGACATTTCAACGGTTTGGTTAGGGCTTGTTACACAATAGCCAGCGAGCAAACTCTATATCGGTTCTTTTTGCTCGGCTTCGGAATTGTTTACATAAAAATCGTTTCGGGTGGTTTTTATTCGTCACACGGTGACAGCTCACACAGCCTACGCACCCCGAACTAGTTATAAATATTTATGTGATCGGACGGCGTCAATAAACGACATAAACCAATCAGAATTCGAGCTAGGGACTCAAAGCCCTGGGGACGAGGTTGGTGATAAGAGTGGTAAACAAACAAAAGTTACTGAGGGTGGGAGGACCTACCACAAGTGCAGCGTCTAAGATGTATAATCTGCACCAAAAGCAAGAGAAGAACCCTTTACCATGGCAATTTATGTTTGCTTCTCAATAACTTTAAAGCATAGCTGGTGTGATTGCTTTAGTACGTGTAAGTACTGGTCAGCCAATTAGAAAGCTTAAAAAAATGTAAAAAAGTCAACATGTGACCGGCGTCTTTGAATATTTCAATGTTTCACTTGATAACGAGGTTTAGAGGCTGTGTTGTCTAGGTCTCACTGTGAAGGTGAATTTCAATTAATAAAAAGAACCCTATAATCGACATTCAATAACAACCCGTTAATTCTAAACTTCCTGTTCTTCCTATGGGGTTAGATACTGCCTATATACCTGCACTCATTAAATGGCGGTGTCTTCGGCGCAAGCCATATTGTTCATAATGACGACGTCAGTTACTCCAGGCCCGCGCGGTGCTTCCTCGACAACATCAAACCGAGCCAATTCGTCTTCCATATCAATGGTTCTTTCATGTTGAATCCATTGCTGAAAGGGAAACATGCGTCACGCAAGTGAAGACCACCACTTAACACAAAAATGTCACGCAAATGAAAACCGTTTTTTGATCCTTAAGATGCGAGGACGGCGTCGGCAGCGAAAACGTCAATTAAAAAGTGAATTCGCGTTTTTCCAATCTTCATCGCAATTATTCCATATCACTTACTTTTTCATATGTACAGGAACTCTCCTGGAATTGAATGCCTAAGAGCCTTATCCAGGTTCAGAAAGAGAAAGTAAATTTCGTCGTTGCTTGTTTACGTCCTCCATAACACGTGAAATTAGGCATTTTCACGTCGTTGTAGTGCAGTGTCGGCAAAGAAATGTACAAAAAAGTGTGACGCACGTGCAAAATTGTTGTCTTGCTAATCTACACTCCTATGGCTTTTTGAAGTTCTCGGTGCCGTCACCGTCGTAGGATCTTAAGGTACCTATTATAGCTTGCATGGCAAGCGTTAAATGGGGAAGAAATGGGAAAGGGGGAATTCAAGCCGGAGAGCGCGAGGGGCGCGCGGGGCGGAAATATCCTCGCGCGCCGGAATTCCTCCTTCCCTTTCCCTTTTCATTTTTAGTTTAATTTTTTGCCAGAAAAAAATATACAGTTATTCAATGTGTTACAAAAAAGAAAGTTACAGATTAAAAATGGCGTAAATTACATAGGTGGAAGAACTAGAGGTATTTTTCTGGCGAGGAAGCTCAAATTGAAAGCGTGGGGGCTTATTACATGACCTGACCTCCCTCCAAAAACAATAATTAAGCAGCGAAATCATTTTGAAATATATTTTTAAGGACAACAAGCAAGCAAAACAAAACACACTAAACGAAAAAAAGCGGCAAAAAACAAACAAACAAACAAACAAACAAACAAAACAGGCAAGTGGTGAATCAGCTAAGGAGAAATATTTTTTCAATCTGGATTTAAAAAGAAAAATAGTAGCAGCACTTTGTAAATTAAGATTTAGAGAATTGAAAAACTAACTACTTCAATGCGGGCTAAGTACATCACGAAAATGAAGACAGTCGTGTAACAAAGAGATTTGGCATAATTATGAAAATAGTGATCAAATATTAGCACATCACGTAAATGAACACCATCATTTAAGAGCAAGGACCGCCGTGAAAGAGGAAAACACGCACAAACAAACAAACTACCGTAATCTGCCGCTCATAAGCCCTCCCTCCCCCCACGTTATATAAACCCTCCTAAAACCCCTTAAGAAGATGTATAAGCCCAGGGCTTATAAGCGGCAGTCAACGGTATCCTTTCTCGTGACAAATTACATTCCCTTCAGGTTTTTCCCCCCTCCCCCCCCCCCCCCCCCCCGGGGGTACTCTCTTATATAAGCCATATAGATGTGTCCCATCCTAAAGGGTATGGTTTTTGGGCCTTTTTGGTCTGAAAACGGGTATACACTTTGCCCATTTCTGGAATCGGGTATGGTTTTCGAGGGAACTACGGGGGCGTATAAACGTATTTTTCACTTCCATTCCAAATGA
>NC_133211.1:4062349-4084849 GCF_958299795.1 Porites lutea
CAGAGCATAAAAGACCTAAACATCATAAGTTCCATGAGTTCCTCCGTCACTCAGTAGTTAGAGCACCCGACTGGCAAAGGGGTGGTAAACTGAGCGTCAAGCCATGGTAAGGGGAAAGGGGGCGGAAAAGGGGGAGGATGAGAAGAGAGGGAGGGCTTTTCCTTAGTTTAGCTCTTTTCTCCCCTTTGCCCCCTAGGAAGCCCAGGGCTGTCATTAAGAGGCGGGGGCCGGGGATTTCCCCGGCTACTTTCATAGGAAAATAGAAGAAAAACAGAACCAATAGAAATCCCTAGCTGTTTGATTCCCCGCCTACTTGTTGTATTTACCCGGCATCTTGAAATCTTAGTTACAGCTCTGGAGAGCCTAATGCTAAGGCTATACGGGAGGTTGACTCGGTGCTTTCAGTTTTCTTTGTCCCTAGCTTGCGACATAATAAACAGAGAAATTTCATTTGACCTTGAAATGATTATGCATGTTTTCATCTTTTTACTACGGAAACCATTTTTCAAGGTCAAAAGAAAATCGCTATTGCTACATTTTTCTGTGAAAATTTCAGTTCTTACCATAATAATAAACCAGTTATTGACCACTGTCAGCTCAAAAAGAGTCACTGCAAGAAACAAATATCAATTGAAAGTTTATGTCAGTTATCCCTAAAGAAAGGTTACACGTGGTTATTAGGCTAAATGAAGAGTCTTACCGTATGAATGCAGCAAGTCGTCGAAGTTATTTAAATAATAATATCCAGATTCTTCGTAACTTCCCCCAAATGAAGTGTTTCTGTACAAAAAAAAAATTATTTTTAAACCTCCTAACTCTCAATAATGCCTAAAAATGAAAACAACAACAAAAACCCCTCATATTTTCTTATTGTTTAGGATACTGCAAAAGAAATGGTTCCATTCAAAAACACTTATAAAGAGGTTTACATGATTGCTCACACCACGGGATACCCCTACAGACGTATAAAAAAGGGCTTGGCGCTGACACTAGGATGGAATGGGCAATACAGACACGGAAGGACCATAGATACTTAGTACTCCCAGCACAAGAAAATGAAGTCTAAAACATTTAAGAGATATACTTACGGACAGCAGTTATGGAGCTGAAGACCCGAGAAGCATTCTATTCCAATAATCCCAAACGAATAATACAGAAGAATGATTACTAGTGCTACCCTATGGAAGAAAAGTGTTTTTACATTATTCTCCTTGATTTTTGCATGAGGTGATTTTGATGCCATTGAAAGATAATTAACGGTTCATATCCCACAGACTTAGGTTTCAGATTGTTGGCAGGCTGTAAGAGACACAGATGTTGTTCTCTCTCTATGCACAATGTAGACTTTTTCAGCGGCTGATGGAAAAGTCAAGAATGGTCCCGAATTGATCCGTATGGCACGTTTATGATCAATCGCGGCAATCGTATTTTGATTTTGCTTCATTTACACTGCTGCAGTGAGCAAAAATTGTCTACGTTATACTTATAGGATTATAGCAAATGTTGCGAACCTTGCTCGTTTTGTCACGTACATTTTTATTCAAGACATAATTCAAGCTTTTTGTGTATTTTATCTCTATACATTATATACCACTGAATTACCATGATTATGGGACACAGTTAGCACAAAAAACATGCTGTGCTGCCTAAAAAATTGTCTTATTAAACCCCTTCCTCCCCACGACGGCCACTTTCTTCTGTCCCCAAGGTGGCCGTTATGGCGATGTTCGACCGTAAGAAGAAATGGGAAACACCTAAATGAACTCAAGAATATTAAGCGTTGGTGCACTGTCGCACGGGTAACACAACTTCTTTTTGGGTGAAAGGAACTTAAAGCAACTGTATCGCAAACGCGGAACGTCCCTCAAAACCTTGAATTACCCTACTATTTGCATTGCATCTCGTGTATGTATCGATATGCAATAGTACCTGAGCATTCGTGGTAGCAAAACACCTGCCGTCTCAAATACGTCACGGTATCTCTCCTTAAGCTTGAAAAGTCTGACAGAAGAAGAATGCACCATCGTTTCAAGTTAAGTTAAGAAATGGGGCAAGCAAGTGAAATTTGCTTTGAATTTTGTGGTTCTACCGTCTCTTCAAAAACCAACATTTCTAAATTCCAATTCAATCCAGAATAGTGTAGGCAAAGAACCACAATGTGAAAGTAATTTTTCATCACATTAATTAATTAATTAATTTGTATTGGACTGAAATAACGGCAACTGCATGCGTAAGGTGGCCGAATTATAATTTGTTTTGAAGGACTACAGTAACTTTTGCATAGTAGGTAATATAATGCACTTTGCTGGAGTGCCCAGCAATGAGTTGGCCATTATCTCTTACATCCAAAGGGCTTTACTGGAATAACTGTCTTCTTTAAAAAAATTGGACCACAACATATAAAGGTGATTTATTGCCGACCGCTTCTCACCGGGCAAGGCATGATGGTTCAAATATTCAGCCACTAAGTCAATCAAACCTCTGCAGGGATTGCAAGACAAAATGATTCAAATTTTTATACAAAAACTTACAGCAAAAGCCTCAAAGGTCTGAGACACACTATAAAACTGAAGGACGTTGGGCTGATAGCTCCAATGAAACCAAACAAAGTCACCAAAAAATCAAATCTGCAGGACAAAAGGTGTGTACATGAGAGGACAAAATGTTAGTTGATCCATATTGATCCATACGGAATCCAATCTTAAAAGATAATAATAATAATAATATAATCATCATCATCACCATCATCATCTTCATCACCATCATAATAATGGGGTGTTAACTTTCCTGATTTTCAGCCAATAGCTGAATTGCGGAGGAAACAGAAGTTAGCATGTAAGGGCACACTATGTTTACTCACAGCCCTCCACTGATGTATGCATTTTTGCCTGAGACCTACAGTATGGAGGTTTTTGTGAAGAAAACAGAAAGAGGAGAGGTGATAAGTACAGTAAAAACCTGCGAGTAAGAACCAGCATTTTCCCAAGTTAACCCTGAAAAGTTCTTACCTAAACATTAATTAGCACAAATTTAGGCTATAGGTTCTTAAATAGGTTCTTATTTTCTGAAAAAACAAACAAACAAAAAAAATGCATGGCAGCAAAGAGCATTAGTGGTATTATCTGCATACCAAATTAGTATTTATCATTGTAAAATGACTATTAGAAGAAGAACTGAAGCACTGACCACATGAATTTTGAAGTTCTTTTGCCCAAGAATACATAATTTTTTAAAAAAATATTTTAGAAAATAAGAATGTTTAACCTAAATATATTGATATAAACGTATGAGTCAAAACTGGTTAATATTAATAATACTTACATATTCCAACCAGATAGTAAGTACTTTCTCAGTCCATAACCGACTATTTTTAAAAACGCTTCAGCTGTGTAAACTAAGAAAAAAAGAATAAGTAAACAAAAAAAAATGGTTACAATGCATTGTAGGCAATCATGTCAAAGCAGACATCCCTGCACTAAGGGAAACACTAGGGCAGTGTGCGAAGAAAGTCATTTTTACAGCTTGCCATCAGCTACAGTGCATGCTGTAGCTACAACCAATTGCAAAAATGTTGAGACACTCCTACGAAAAACGACCTTTCTTGCTTCAAATCGCTCCTGGTCACAGGTCTGTGAGATATAATACTGACCTCCCTCCTCCCTCCCATTCAAAGTTGTTCCTCCAAGTTTGGAGTATGGTCTTGTATTGCTAGCAACTTTGATAAGGGGTGGAGGGGGGTCACAAGCACAAGATCATGGACAGGCCATTTATGCCAAAATACAGTACAGTGTCTCAAGTACTTTTGCAACTGGTTGTAGCATGTACTAGCCCAAGAGTCATTTTAACTTGACCAAAAAACATTTTTGATGATGAGTGGGCTTGATTACAGTTCTTCTGTAATTTGAATTCCCCCAAAATTTTACTTGCCCATTGGGTAAGTGAAGAACAGGATATTGGATGCGCCTTCCTTCTCATGAGGAACCACTGCTGAGATGGAACTCATTGGTTTCCAGAGCTGGTCTAAACTGTGTCTTTAACCTGTTCACTGCATACCTTTTATAAACTTCACTTAGAGTAAGTGCTGGGTTTCTGTAGCTATTTCTAAAGCCTGAAAAACTCTCTTTTTTTCATTTTCAGAATTAAAATACAAGAAATGTAACCAAACAACGTAACCAATAAACAACTCACTAAAAATGAAGACAACATGATACCATTTGATTTCTTCTCTTTGGTTAGCTCTTTCATTCAGTGGAGTGCCTGTAAATTTTGAAATTCCTGTCAGCAAGACTTACATATCTCTGGTCAAGCTTACATCTGTTGGGTAAAACATGTTTTGAGCTCCATCTGATTCTAGGTGAAGCCCAGCACCTCAAACATCAAAATATACAGCAGACGCTAGCACAACTATGCTACAAGGTTTTTTTACCACTTACATTAATAACTGCTTGTTATGTTTAGCCTCAGAAAAGTAAGAGCAATGGACATGCATTTACAATGATCTCTGGGTGTGAAAATGTACACTTTTACTGAAACAACTTTAATATTAATAAACCCTGGAAAGGTTTATTTTCAGGCCTTCAAAATAGGGGCTTTATTACGAAAACACTGGGGTAAGCAGACTGTGACAACTTTGTCTTAAAGGCAGGGGGGGGGGGGGGGGGGCGCATTGGTAGCTACACATGAAAAAGCCACACTAGACTGCTTGAGAATTAAGCTTTTCTAGTAGAAATTAGGGGAGGAAACATTAATTCCTCTTCCCTTATTTGGCCCCAAGGAAGGTCATACTTGGGTTGCAAAATCATCAGTGTTTTTCTAAAAGCTCACTACTTACGAGAAAACACAATAATATCAACAATAAATGATACTCCATTTCCAATGATCACAAAATCTGCAAAAGAAATCATAAAAGATATTAGCTTTTCAGGCTACTCTGAAATTCCAGTATAAATAAAGTTCATGTTAGAAAGGGAATTACTTAAATTTTGCAGCCATTGCCATAAGATGCTATAAATGCTTTAATAGTGCTGGTAGTCTGTGTATAGAGATGTAATCAGCTAGGGTATGCACCCCCGATCCAAAGCTCACCAACTTTAACAGCATGGCTAGCAAATAATCCAATAAACCAGTCGTAGCTGCAATTATTGTGATTTGATTGCACCAAAAACAACAAAAGGGCAAAGCAAAGCCAACTTAAAACACATCAACAAAAATAATAATATTATTCTCTGTTATGGAATAAGTGAAGATCCTTTAAACCTTTAAGCCCTATGAGTTATCGTCATCAAATTTTTCCTTGTAAATATATGAATGCTTAACACAACACATTGGTGATTACTGGGAATAAGGACATGATCACTAAAGATACATCTAAGAGTACTTCAACAAATTCCTCCCCCAACTTTAATAATAATAATAATAATAATGATAATGATAATTTACAAAACTTTAGGACGGTTGAAGTAACCAACTTTGCAATACAGCTCGGAATGAGACACAGGACTTTTACTAGGCCTTTTATAGTCCGAGTGCTATCACAAGGTAAGCCAATGAAAAATACTGTACCACAGAATAGAATGTGCACCTAAAGTGCTCCCCGAGATATGCATGAGGAAAATTATTTTTACTAGCCATACAAAACGAGTGATACATTTATTTAGAAACTAGCCCCAACTGCAACAAAAACAAGGATTGCTATTGTATCAGTAGTTTCCCAGCTATAGCCGTGATTTTACGAACTACCCAGTAGTTTAACCTACCACGAGTAAACTTCTACGAGATTTGATAAGGGCTATAGCATAACACTGCGTTACATGTTGTTGATTGAAGGCGTCGCGCTCCATTAACTGCGTTTTACAATTGAGTTGTAAAACTTTCTGATAATGATAATGATAATAAAGCACATCCCCCATGCATAATTGCAGAAAACTGTTTTCAACAGCAGTGTATATTTATTGTAAAATCATTAGTATTATTTTAATAATAAAACTTTAATAGTAACATCCCCAACGGGCTTTTCAGAAACTATTTACAAATGAATGTGAATGAACTTAAAAAAGAGTAAGAGAGTAAAACATCCTCCAAGTGTTAAAGAAGTAACCTAGTACTCAATATAATTATTATAATTATTACCTACTCTATAGGAGACTCAATTATAGGGGCAACAAATGAGACTCTGAATTTTGGGGTTTAGAGGGTTTACAGAATTTCTGCAGAAATTCAACTTACAAATGAAGTACTCAAATGGTTTTCTTGTGATTATCCATCGGATACCTGTTAAAAAAAAAAATGGGCTAAATGACTTAAAAGGGCCTTTTCTTTTCTAACCACACAGTTAACATGGAGAACTTGTCAGGGACTGCAGAGAGGGTGTGACCAGGGAGGGGAGGCTGAGATGCTCAGAACAACATTTTACCTGGTTCACCTGGTAGCACTGACCTTTGACAGTATTATACAGACACTTCCATCGTTTAAGGCAATGAAACCATTGATTGTAGTCCTCTGTGATCTGAAAAGAAAAGAAACCATACTGTAAACCACAACTATATCTTACTGTTGTTCCTCGGCTCTGGCAAAGACTTACTGGAAACAACTATTTACAAGACTCATAACAAAAAATGCTTAAAACAAATAGAATGTTTTCATTCAAGACCATCGCCTCAAACAAAGAAAACCTTTTCTGAATACGGACGACAGACTGGACCTCCTGGTCATTTACAGTCCTCTTTGGGAATATGTACCAAATTTTTCTGTTACGGCATAATCAAAACCCATTTTACCTTTGCTAATGAAGTTCGAGTGTAAGTCGTTTTAAACCCTTTTTGCTCTGAGTTTTGGAAATATATGTTTCTAGTATAATTAAATTTGGTATTTCACATATCTCAGACCCAATGCGTAATATCTGAAGTCCAGGCTCCATCTTAACCCATTTGCCCCAAGAACTTTCACAACAACATACAACCACCAATAATGGACAAAATGCAATAAAAATATCCAACTTTGCTTGCAATGTACCAACTTATAGCTAAGTAATTTGCTTCTATCTAGTTCAGAAACAGCCTTTTTTTCCAATTTTTTTTTTGGGGGGAGGGGGGGTGCCAGGGCATGCACATAAAAAAACCTTTCATGACACCCTTAAACAAGAGTTCTGTACAGTCCAATTAAATAATTATAAATACATAATGAAAAGTTATATTCACAATAAATAATTGTGTAACCCTTTCACTCTTAGACTGAATGAAATAGGAAAAATTTGAGTCTGTAGAAAAAAATTTTTTTGCATGGTACTATTAATTTCTATGTCAGCATTTTGCAAAAAGGAAATTTTTTTACTTTGGCTTTTTCTGGGAACGAAGGATTATAACAATTTGGCATACATACTCTTTTCCACTTCATCTCACTGTTTTCAAAGACATGATAAAACTCCTCCAAACTAGCAACAAAAGCGAGAATAAAACAGTAAAGATTTAGCGACAAGAAAGAGGCGTTTGAGACTGACAGAGGGCTGGATATAATAATGGAAAACTGGAATAGTATAATAATATTAGTAAACCAAAAATTACTTGTTCATACCTTAAATGTTTTGTATGGCTTGTGTTCAGTGACTTGAATACAAGATATTTCTCCACAGGTGCTGTGTAAGAAATTAATGCAATAGTTTATTAATAGTCTATGTCTAGAGAAGGGAAAAGAGCAGTGCAGTGGGATGAGCAGTTGGTGGCCCACCAGTGAGTGTAACCAGTGATCACAAGTTCCTTTTTTCAGGGAGAGAGGGCATATTAATGGGATAAAGGAAAGAAACCCTCATCCATCTGATCACAGGTTACTGTTACAGGTAAAAAATTAAATTCAGACCTATTTCTTTTAACCTACCAGTAGATTGATTCTCAATTTCCTCTGTTTCCTAGCCCTGATTATTCATGAATTAGGGCTAGGAGACAAAGGAAATAATATTGCAAATCAACCAAGGTCGAAAAATATTAACCTGAATTTAATTTTGACCTGTAATATTACCACCCAAGCATGGCCTCTGAGGTTTGAATCCTGGGAAAAACTTTAAGTGAGTTGGGTTTTCATTACTTCAACCTTCATATTCCTTGCAACAAGAGGTTTTTCTCTATGTATTCTCGTTTTACCATCTCATAAACCAACATTTAGAATTCAATTCAGAATAGTAAATAAAGAAGAGGGCATGGCAGCGTAAAATGCAGACTGCGGATGACAGCGGACTATTGTTTTTTAGGTTAGAAAACAATGGAACTATAGTTGTCACCTCATTGGCATGGTGAAGTCAGCAGTCTGCATTTTCCACTGACCGCATAAAGAACAGCTTTGTGCCAGATGCGATACCACTTAATTGATAATATTAAGAAAATACGTAACTTTGTTTTGCTTTCATGTGTATGTATTTTTTTCCCAGCTCACTAATGCGTTACAGAAATATGGTGATAAACTGTGTTAATGCGTGACCAGCCAAGAGCCATGAAAAACTGCAGAAAACTTTCTGGTTGTGCTTATGTTTGGGCAGTGCATGATACAGTAAGAAGCTAGAAACTAGCTGGTCACCAATAGCGCATAAGGTAGAAAATGTAAGAAACCAGATAACATAAGTTAAAAAAGTGCAACAACAAAGTAAAGAAAGGAAACTTACTGCTCCTTGGTTTGTAAAATGACATCAAGCCAACAAAATGTTGTAAAGGGATCCTGTAAGGAGGCTATAGCAAAATATTAAATTAACTCTTAGCAATTTGTAAATATGTTGATTATTTAAATAAAAGGTGTTTTAACTGTGTCACTTTGATGCGTGAAGCATATGGAGGTAGCATGGCCAAGTGGTTAGAGCGCTGGACTTGTAATTTGGAGGCCTCGAGTCCCAGCCCTAAATGCTAGTAGCTGGATTGGTCCGCAGCAGTCCTCAGTTCAAATCCTCGGCCACGCTTGTAAACAGCCAACTGGTTCGCCTCCTACTGTTGGGGTGTTTAACCATATTATGTGCCATTTAAATTATTTGTTTCATTATCCCTGAAAAGCTCCATAAGGGGAGAGGATATTTAAAGTATTATTAATATTAAGTATCATTATTAACAAGCACATGTAGATCAAGGCTTGCTGACAAAACAAGGATTACTAAAGAATAAAATATAATGTGTATAATAAAGAAAGTCCATTAAAATTCTGAAAAAATGCCAAGAGGCTGACTTTTGAAAGAAGCATCAGAATTGAAGAACACTGCCAGCTTTGTACTTTTGATTACAAAAAGAATGTCATTTCCAGTGAAGTGAGTGATTTGTTTTTTTTCAGCCAGCTGGTCTTTATTAAATAATTGCTGCTTCTAATATACTATGTCCACACTATAAGATTATTTTCATTTTCATTAAATGTGAAGCTTACATTCTTACAGCAGAGCAGCTTATATGCTTGTCTAACAGCATGCCTTGAAGAAGAAAAGGTATTTTAACGTTAGGATTTATAAATTTTCACATTTAAAAGCAAACATCTAACTTAACACATTTAGAAAGACTATAACAACTAAATTTTGCCTACTTTTCTTAGTTTAAATAGCACCTCAACAAACTGGAAATAATAGGGCCACAATATAAACACCCCTTAAATTTAACCGCCTTTCTTCAAATAAGTGCCCCCATACCCCTTTTCTCAAAGAAGAGGCACCTGGACTCCTGGAGCTTATTCAAGAAAACACAGCAATATTATACCCTATACAAAAAACAACTCTTTAAAAGTAACTTTAAACATAATTAAGTCCATATACCTGGTATGTTATTTTTACCTCTTGTGAAGAAACAGCTTTCTAAACTTAGCCTTTTCAATGTTGGTAAAGGTGTCATAAACAACTGCCAGAAGCTGATATTAAAAGGAGAAATTACTGTCATTGAAACCCAAAATGGTATGTTATAAGGCCACAGAATTGTTTCTTGCAAAAGTTCAAAGGTTTGTTTTATTTAATGAGTCTTGCAAGTCTAAGTTTTTGAGTAGATCTGATTCTTTTCATGTCTGAGGTCTGAGTTTCCTATACACTCCTTGGAAATCTATGGATGAAATGCTATTAAAGGAGTGACAACTTATTCAAATATACTGATGATTTTACAAAACATTAAACACTTGAAAACAGTTTTCTGGAATGCATGAGGAATGTGCTTTATTGTTATTATTATTTTGTCATGAAATTACATAGTATTTTGCATAAGAAGAGCTCTTGGGGTTGAGAAAAAAATGGAATTTCATGTACATGCAACTTTCAGCTTTGGAGACCGCACAGTCAACTAAAAATAAACAAAAAATCTCAAGTGTTGCCACAAAAACATATGACCTTCGTTTCTGCCAGTTAATGATAAGAAGCTAATAGAGTTTTTTCTTACCAAATTCATAAGAAAGTAAAGAGTTACTGAAATGTAGACTGCAAAGTAGATGACAGACCAGCGTGATCGATTGTAAGCAGGCATCATCACATCTGGATAGCTATAAAATGCAAAGGAAATATTTACATGAAGTATTTTTTGGGAATTTATGTTGTCTATTTATAAAATAAACCACAAAAATATAAAATATGGGAGTGACTGAAAACAGTGGAGGACTTAATTTTAAGGGCATCTACTTATTTGTGGAATTCTGAAATCTATCTGCAGGGTTGATTACATTTATTTGTAAATCTACAAGGTAGGTTGATTCTCAAATATACTCTAGGAGACAATGGAAACTGAGAATTAATGCAGATTAAAAATATTTTAGCCTGAAGTCAAATTTAACCTTTAAGGTATCAGCCACCCTTCAGGACAGTCCGTGCGCGGATCGCTGTAGCGTTAGTTGTTTTTATAAAAACCCCTATAAACCATATATTTTTTAAAAGCTTAATAATTCCAGATTATGGATTTGAACTAACAAAAATGATTTACTTAAATGTGTTTCGAAATTGGAACGCTTTGTGTAAAAGTACACGTCTCTATAAATCATGTTCCACTCCCGCCGGAAATAAACGGAAGAAAACAATTAACACTGCATTCGCTTCTCAACACGTTCCACTAAAAAACCGTGTCTCAGATTTTTGACAAGTGCGTTTGTTTTTCTTTTATTAGCAAATGAAGTTGGGGAAGGCAATCAGTCAACACTCTCTGTGTAAAAAAAGCTCTAGCTTTAAAATGAAAAGGAGTATTAAAATTCGCAGACACGGTTTTGTAGAAGAGATATATGGCATCACTCTGGCCAAATTTTAGCCAAATTGATTGAAAGGCTGCCGACTTGGAGTTCAAAACGTGCGAGTCAATCAGCAAAATTTGCGTTCGGAGATAAAATAGAAAATACATTTTTGGCGGCATCCTACCTGGAATGAGATTATAACATCTAAATGTTTATTCTGATTGATATCAGAAAGGGATCAATTTTCTCTAACAATAGGACTTTGACAGGTAACATGTAACAGGAACAAACTTTTTATTGCTATCAACATCTTCAAATGAACAGTTTAATTCTCCGTTGGAAAACTTCCACTCTTTTACACCACGAGAAGCACGGTTTAATTCTTTCTTGAGCGCAGGCCAAGAAAACTAAAAAACTTTGAAGCCGCCGAATGCCCACCACCGATTGCTCGAAGGCCAAGAACTGAGGCCCGGTTTATTTCAAACGCTCTGCTCTTCTCGGAAGAATTAAAAACAGAATTTGTCTTGTGCGACGGCCATGAGCTTTCATTCTCGCACTGGATTCTCCAGGTAGAACCAAGTCCATGCTTAGTCGCTACATTTTCCATGACTTGGACTCTTCCCTGGCAAAATCGACAAGATACAGACTCGTCCAGTTTCTCAAGCAGCTTTTCGCTCAATACGATGGGAGAGTTGAAAAAACTGACCCCCACTCCGCGGACTACCCACTGACCCCACTCCGCGGACTACCCACTGACCCCACTCCGCGGACTACTCTACGGACTACTCCGCGGACTACTCTACGGACTAGTGCGCGGACTACCATGCGGACTACCCTAACTAATCAACCAAATTTACTTTCACGGAGAAAAGAGTTAGAAGAAGCGTACCTGCCTACAAGATCACACTTGATAAACAGCCGCCATCTTGATTTTCGCCATTTTACTCGACCCAGCTCTCCTTTAGCCTCGCCCCAGTCTTCATCAGCCACAAGTCAGAGCACGCCGTTCAGCCAATCGATGACCACTATTGGCGCTGGTAACAGTTTTTGTTATATTCAGCTTAAAAATGTTTTTAAGAACTTACTTATAGCCGTGCTTGGAAGTCACCATATTTTTGGATTCACCTGGCCCACAAGGCCCTTGGAGACGTATTCTCCTACGTAGGGCACGCAGTCGTTATTTGGATCGTCACGCGAGGTTTGGAGAGAAGCGTTGCGTGACGATCCAAGAACGGAAGCTGCAATGGACTTAGCAATGAAGAAGAAGGGCTGGGTCGAGTAAAATGGCGAAAATCAAGATGGCCGCTGTTTATCAAGTGTGATCTTGTAGGCAGGTACGCTTCTTCTAACTCTTTTCTCCATGAAAGTAAATTTGGTTGATTAGTTAGGGTAGTCCGCATGGTAGTCCGCGGACTAGTCCGTAGAGTAGTCCGCGGAGTAGTCCGTAGAGTAGTCCGCGGAGTGGGGGTCAGTTTTTTCAACTCTCCCCAATACGATAACTCGACCGCTTATTGTTTTCCACGTTCCATCAGCAGATGGGGTCGATGAGCTTAACTGGCTTTCTTCATCCGGTTCTTCAAGCTGGATTTTGGAGCGGCTTGCACTCTCACAAACTGCAGCATTTTCGCTTTTCTTAATATCCAACTCCTCAAGCCACTTTTCTTGCTGATAAAATGAGCCTTTGTCGCTCTCTGCCAATTTTGCGGCCCATTCTTTGTCAAACTCGCTCCTCGATTTCTTTTTCGCTCTCGGTTTCGATGACGAAAACGGACACGACCTTTTCTTTTTTTTTGGCGGCATTTTCACCGAAACAAACGCTAAATATCCACGGAGAATACTAAAGGCTATAAACAACGCGAAGACAATTCGCACGTGTTGTGTCGAAGCACGCACTCGGTATCACGTTACTAGTTCACAGGCAAGTTAATTGATATATGACACGGGTATGACAGATCTTGTTAACGATCAATTAAAATAATTAACGAGAAAAAATCTTTTACCCCCGATATCTTTCGACAGAAATAATACTTTCTTCTGATTTTTTTTTAAAAGAAAGCTCTCAAGCATATCTATTTGAAAACGTTGAAACCTCAAATATGGAAAAATGGCAATTTTAAGGGTGGCTGATACCTTAAAAAGAGGTGCTTCTGTTAATAATCAACTACTTTTCAGTTAATTATTATCAGAGTATAAACATACTTAGCTGTTGTCAGCAACACGAATAAGCTGATGAAACTTCTCAAAAAACCGCTGAAAAACTAATTTTACAAAAGTATTTGTTAACAAAGACTGCAGTGTGCACTAATAGTAAGTCACAAATTACACATTTATACTGGAATCTTTGTTAAGAACCATTATATTAACTTCTCGGTAAATTCAAGGAGTTAGTATGAGCCAGGGAATACCCAAGACAACAGAGCACATGCCAGTCCCATTGATTTAATAGCATAAAGAACAGGAATACTAACATTACCCTTTGGATGGGATGCAAGTTAGTTCATGTGGGGTAATGCCTAATATTAGAGAATATTAGCACCAGTGACAAGAAAAGTAAGAGCACCTGTACAACCCATACTGTAACTGACTTTGCAAGCATTTTCAAATCTCTAATTTAAGTTTCTGTAATGACTAATGTCACCTTAAACTCACTCTAAAACAAGTTGAGTAGTACAACAAGATATGCAACCCTGCTTTAAATTGGTTTATTGGAGCTTAAACAGCTGGTAAGGTTGTTTAATTCTATTATATATGCATTTAAAGCTCTTAATCTGTTTTATTCATTGTCTTCTTCCACCTAATTTTCACAATCCAGTTTCTTTCACCTTAAGCAATTCCAGAGATTACGCCTTATCAATCCCAGGGTATAACTTGTGTTATAATAAGACTGACATGATATGTTGGTATCATTTTTAATAACTTAATTGCTAGTAACTCCTAATTAATATGAGAGAGATAATAAGAAGCAAAGGCAAACCTCATCTTCGTCATTGTCAGAAAACAAATAAAATCCTGTGAAGAAAGTTAACAGTTTCTATAAGCAAGAAAAAATATGCCTCATGATCTTAAGTAAACAGTAATGAAAGGGCTTTTTTGTCCCTATGTTCCATAAAGATGTAGAAAATAAAATATTAACTTCAAACTCAGGTAAAAGACAGTTATTTAAACATAATGCAATTTAAGTGACCTAAAATGCCCGGCTAGATAGAGGAGATAACTTTTTGTTGTTGTTGATTTTTTTATGAGTATGTGGACAAGTTTCCCCTGACATTGCCTGCCATTTAATTACAGAAAGAAAAGTTATGCTAAAACATAGCTGTTGTTGACTTTCCTTTACAAAACACAAGTTTGGATTTATGTTTAACTTATGGTGGTCTTATTACAAGTTAGTTGCAATTTTGAAGCCTACGTTTTGCTGGTCGTCAGATAACATGAAAATTCCTGCACAAGACAATCATGAGACGTGGGGGTTTGCCTAAAAAGTGGCTTGGCATTCTTCAACTGGTAATTAAGGAAAATCATTCTTTTTGAAAAAAGTCACCGTCTCCGAATACACAGAAAGATGAGAATGCGCTGGAAAGATGAGAAACACTTTTCCAAAGAAAAAATCTGATCCTCCCTGCTGGGGAAAAGGCACATTTTATTTGAAGACAGGAACATCATAGATGTAAGCATACTATAACTAATAAGCTTGGAAATATTTTGAATGAATAATAAAACAATCACTCTCATAATCATCAGCTTACCCAACATTGCAAATATCAGTATGATGAACAATAAAAGGAACAGCATATCCAAAATGGGTGGAAGTGAGAGTAGAATTTGTCGAAGGGATCTGTGGGGCACAGAAAAAAAAAATCATATTCAGACAGCCTTTGAAAACCAAAGAAAAGAAACTGAGCAGAGAATAAACTAAAAGATTTCTTTGGAATTCTTATGAAGGAAACAGAAGTAATGTAAAACTAAACTTTGAATAGGCAAAACAGGGAGAACAATATGCAGCATTACAAATCAACAATGTAATGATAGAATGCATTTAAATGCAATTTAAAGTAGTTAACTGAACAACAAAGAGCACCTACAGTGCTAGTGCTCTATGATTGGTCTATTTGCCAACAGCTAATAGTTTGCAACATCATTTTTGTGATTCAGTGGTATGAGGAGTTTCCTTTATGCAGCATTTTGTGCCGGAAGGTTTCTTTAACCCAGTTCCCCCCATCCCCAATTTGTTGTTGTTGTTGTTTTTTTTCCAATGATACTTATTTCACTGTGACAGGTGCTTGTTTCCCCTTTCACAGGTGCTCATGGCTGGGTTAGGTGGTTGTATTAGCCATAGGGGCACTAAGGCCCATAGCCCGGATATGGGTGGGTGAGATTCAACAAGGAGACAGATCAAACGAGGCGGGAGGCGCAACTCTCTAGGGGTAAAATTTGGTTGTCAGAGACTGCATGCATTAAGAACATGGATATTTCTTTCTATACTTCAAATTGATTTCTTTAGCTTTTTATTTTGCATAAGACTACTTTCTTTCACAATTTTTGAGAATGCCAGATGTCAATGTCACTATTTAAGTTGCAAATCTGTATTATTTGCTAGTTTTTGCTGCTAAAAATATAAATAAACAATACCACTTTGTGTTAAATAGTTGTTGATAAACTAAGAAGTGGACATCTGGAGCCTGTGAGGGAAAGGGGGGGTGTGAATGCACCTGTTGCAACCCTCACCCTACTGGACTAGGGCATTATTCAGTCTAGGGACTGGCTACCAAAAGTGGAGTTACTACAGGCACCCAACCTCTATCTAGCTATGCAGTTGTTAAATGCTGACATTATAATAACTAATGCTTCCAAAAATTCAAAGCATGCCCTATAATGTTCACCTTCTCACTCCATAACAGTAATGAGTGTCTATCAGAAACAGAGGTCGCAGAGCTCGCGTAACTCGGAAGTGATTCTCCATTCTTATAAGAACGATGATTGCTTCTGTGTACATCACAACTAAAATAACAATCTGTAGTGGGACAAGAAAAAAATGAAGTGGTGTGATGTGTCACCTCCAGCTTTTCTTATCATGGCAATCAAGCTCATAATATAATTATGTTTTTTTTCTTTAAAACAATAAATTATGAAGGGTTCACCTTTCATTATAGCTCCTAAAAAAACAGAATATATATATATACATATACCTTATTATAGGAAATTAACGCTCCACGAAATTAACGCGAATCGTTAAAATTTGCGTTAATTTAAGTGGCGTTAATTTTGTTGAGCATTAATTTCTGCGACGTTAATTAAGTGCAGCGTTAATTTCTGCGCTCTTAATTTCCAGCACTTTAACCCTCATTTTGGAACCTGTCCAGACATTCTTGACACGTAAAAAGCATTAACTACAAGCTTTCTTTCTTTCCATTTACCTTTTATTTTTCATCTTTCACAAAAGCTAAGGCGAAGGTTTACAATATTTCATCTTCATTGTTGTTGCTGTCAGAAGTGATGTCAGCTCAGTTTTGTTCAGTTTTGAATTTTTATGCACCCATTAAATTGCTGAAATAAATTTGTTCCAGTTGTCACCACCAACTGTCTCTTAATCGCATTAATTTCCTTTATTATGAAACTCTACCTCCTCTTTTGTGTTAATAGGCCACTTGCACTAAGAGGGCACGTGACCAATGCTTCCTTTAAACAATGAGTTGGAATCTTGCTGATGCCAAAAATTGTTAGAGCACACAAAAATTATCTTACAGTCGAAATTTGAGAGGAAATGCACTTAAGGGAGATATTTTATGGCACTTTGATTTTTCAGCAAAGTAGTATGATTTGTATTGGCCGCCATGTTGGAGGACATGCTTTTGCCCTCCAACATGGCAGCCAAAACTACTTCTTGCTTATATCTTGTTCAACGTTTCATAGTTACGCTCGGATGTGCTGTAAACGTTATCACATCATCTTTTCAACATTTTCCTTGTACTTAAAGAGCAAACCCAATATTGGTTCTTTTAAATCTGCTCTTAAAGAAAAATCTGACATTTTAGATAAAATAACATTTAATGGGTTACAGGGAATAAATAAAGATATTGTAAATTATATATATTAAGGCAACAGTCAACTGTTGTTTATCTTGCTAGGTATTGTTTTATTTTTCCTTACTCATTGTAAATAATTCATTGGTTTGTTAATATTATTAGTTACTTTTTTTGTAGATACTTTTTAGTTTGTAGGTCCACATCAGCTCTTTAGCTGCCTTTTTCACTGACCTACATGACAAATAAAGTATGTATGTATGTATGTATGTATGTATGTAAGTTTATGTGCAAAATTTGTGTTCAGAGAGAGGTAATTCATAATTTTAAAAATCACATTTTGGTCACGTGACCATTTACGAACTTATTCATTTTAAGAAAATGGTGCGGGTTTGAAAAACCAAATGACTATTATTTCGTTTAAGATATGACCCACTAATCATTTTTCGAAGGCAAAATCACGTAACTTTCATTTTCATAAAAACGATGTCACATGCCAGAGTCTTAGTGCAAATGGCCTATTTTCTTTATTCGAAAGTCCTTTGCCCTTAAATTTGTGTTAATTTCCAATACCTTAATTTCATGGAGCCTTAATTTCCTATAATAAGGTATATATACATAAATAACATGCCCTAAGTCAATCGCACCAACAGTACATCTACCTAATTTTAAAGCTGATGAATTACATTTCACCTGCCTCAGTGTGGATTACAAAAAACATATTTTTAAGGTTTACAAATAAATGGAAATTATTGATATTTAGTTCGTTAATTTAACTTGGAATAATGGGTGATGTTGCATTTTTATAAGTAAAAAAACAGCAGTTTTTCATAAAAATTTTAGGCTGAAGTTGTGGCAGGGTCGTCACTAAGATTTCAAGTTGCCGGGTAAATACAACAAGTAGGCAGGGAATCAAACGGCTAGGGACTTCTTTTGGTTCTATTTTTCTTCCATTTTCCAATAAAAGTAGCCGGGGGCCACTCTCTTAGTAGCCGGGGAAAATCCCCGGCCCCCGGATCTTAATGACAACCCTGTTGTGGTATATTATTTATAATATACCACAATTTCATCAAGTTTGTAAAGACAACTGACAAAAAGGTGTGGAAAGTCACAAAATGGTAGCATCGAGGCAAAACTGTAAGTACCAACCGTTAGCAGTTGATAATGTGCACAAGTTGGTGTGAAGCCTCTAACCTTGAAAAGTGTCCTCTTGTGAGTAAAGTAGAACTTTGCTCCTTGCCATTTAAGTTTCACTCCACATCCACAAGCAATGACTGATAGTGACAAAATTTCAAGAGCTCCATGGACCTGAAAATTGATCATAAAAGGTTGTATGCACGAGATTACATCAAATCCTGACTTGCTGCTTGACTCTCTAGATGGACACCTCTATAAGACAGACACCTCAGTAAAATGTAAAATTGTAAAATTGTAACAGTAACAGTAAAATTGGTCCCTGTTTTCCTATACTCCCCTTTTTCACTCTCTATAAGACAGAAACCACTCTTAGACAGCCACTTAGAGTGGGCCCCAAAGGTGTTGACTGTATAGCGAAAAATTTGACGATGGTCAAACAGCAACAAACATAAATACAAAATACAAATGGGCTTCTCAGGGTAATGTACCACACTGGGCGGAGGAGTTTCTTGACTGCTTGTAGCATAGTCTGTGAATATGCTTTCAGACAGACACTAGAGTGGGGGAGGGGGGGGGATGGGGATCACTGCCAGAGATCTGTTATAATTTTTTCTCACGCGAAAACGTACACTAACGGCTTTCCGTTAAACGGCTGAAACGCACGGCTGTCGAACGGGTAAGAAACGGCCCACGAAGCCGTTTGAAACGGATGAAACCGAACGGCTGAACGGCTGATAATTTATTCCGAACGGATTGGTATGATGGCTGAACGGCTAGCAAAAAATTTCGAACGGATGGTTATCACGTCTGAACGGCTAAAAAAATTTTCGAACGGTAGACCTGAACGGCTGGAGTAAAATTTCGAACGGATGGTCCTGAACGGCTGAACGGCTCGTCAAAAACTTCGAACGGATGGTAATCACGGCTGAACGGCTAAAAAAAATTTCGAACGGTAGACCTGAACGGCTGAACGGCACGAGTAAAATTTCGAACGGTAGACCTGAACAGCTGAACGGCTCGAGTAAAATTTCGAACGGATGATCATGCACGGGAGAAGAAGGGATTGCCATGACTGGCTGCGAATGGAACTAACGGATAACCATTAAATGTAGAACGGCTCATGTTTTAGCAATAATTATTTATATATTGTTTCAAACGGTCATTTGCCGCAGATTTACCTTTGGACAAGTTGCAGAAATTCTACAATAATTTTATTATGGCTGTTTCCAATTGAACGGGTCATGAACGGGTGAGTTTTTTTCGCCATGCGGAATATAAACAAACTTGTTCTGGGAGAGTTGAAAAAACTGACCCCCACTCCGCGGACTACCCACTGACCCCACTCCGCGGACTACCCACTGACCCCACTCCGCGGACTACTCTACGGACTACTCCGCGGACTACTCTACGGACTAGTGCGCGGACTACCATGCGGACTACCCTAACTAATCAACCAAATTTACTTTCACGGAGAAAAGAGTTAGAAGAAGCGTACCTGCCTACAAGATCACACTTGATAAACAGCCGCCATCTTGATTTTCGCCATTTTACTCGACCCAGCTCTCCTTTAGCCTCGCCCCAGTCTTCATCGGCCACAAGTCAGAGCACGCCGTTCAGCCAATCGATGACCACTATTGGCGCTGGTAACAGTTTTTGTTATATTCAGCTTAAAAATGTTTTTAAGAACTTACTTATAGCCGTGCTTGGAAGTCACCATATTTTTGGATTCACCTGGCCCACAAGGCCCTTGGAGACGTATTCTCCTACGTAGGGCACGCAGTCGTTATTTGGATCGTCACGCGAGGTTTGGAGAGAAGCGTTGCGTGACGATCCAAGAACGGAAGCTGCAATGGACTTAGCAATGAAGAAGAAGGGCTGGGTCGAGTAAAATGGCGAAAATCAAGATGGCCGCTGTTTATCAAGTGTGATCTTGTAGGCAGGTACGCTTCTTCTAACTCTTTTCTCCATGAAAGTAAATTTGGTTGATTAGTTAGGGTAGTCCGCATGGTAGTCCGCGGACTAGTCCGTAGAGTAGTCCGCGGAGTAGTCCGTAGAGTAGTCCGCGGAGTGGGGTCAGTGGGTAGTCCGCGGAGTGGGGGTCAGTTTTTTCAACTCTCCCAACTTGTTCTAGACAAACAACAAAAAAAGAGCGATTAAACGCTTTGATGCTTTTAAATAAAAACTTGCTATGGCCATCACAAAAGGGAAAATGTGAATAGAAATAATGTTAAAAAGCTCAAATCACGATGAATAAATCGGAAGCGGTAAGTATTTTTGAATATCGAATTATGAATGAAAGTAAAGCTTGCATCATAGCAGACCGTTTTGAAACTAACTGACTGCGTAGCGTCACGTCGCCAGAGAAAACTTCGAGATGTCACGCTTGTCGTCCTCACCCGTGCTGGCCAACGAGCAACAAACCGTCGCTTCATGGAACTTTGCCATAGTTGTACACTGTTCTTTGCAAAAAAATCTAAGGCCTTTTAAAAAATGACGAGAGTTTTGGTTCACGAAAAATAAATCATCAGATAGTTGACTGAGTAGATGTTGGTCACGTGCTAGGCAACGAGTTTTGCAAGTGACTCAAATTTCATTCACAATCAGAAAGATCAGAAAGTGTTTGGTAAAACCCTTTTCTCTTCGTTTGGTAGACTGTTTCCCGTGATTCTGGCAGCGGGTCATTAAACGAGTTAAATCGCCACTTCCACCAATAGTTTCTTAGTAGTTTACCTGGGATCAGAGGAACACGTTTTCGACTCAACAATTGCGGTGAAACAGTTGTTTACACAAGACAGTATTAGTCAGACTTTTTTCGGTCGGTTCTGAATTTCACGCTTGGTTCGAGATCAATGTTACGTTACGGCAAGAAAGCAACGAAGCACGGCTAGAACAAGATTTCGCAAACTACCATTTCGTGTCCTCGATTCGCAAACGACCGGCCACAAGGCACTGCATAAGGCCATCTGAACAGCGTAAAATTAATATTATGATCCAAGGCGTTTGAATGAACGTTTCCAACTGATTGAAGTTTTGAACGGGTGGATAATTTTTCTGAACGGATGACCAAGTCGTTCGAACGGATTCAAATTTTTCTGAACGGGTGCCACAGCCGTTTGAACGGACAGACAATTTTTCTGAACGGATGGCACAAGCCGTTCGAACGGGTGGATGATTTTTGTGAACGGATGACCAAACCGCTCGAACGGATGCAAATTTTTCCGAACGGGTACACTAGCCGTTCGAACGGTTGGGCAATTTTTGTGAACGGATGACACAGCCGTTCGAACGGCTTGACTTCCTTTTCAAACGGATCGCCCAAGCCGTTCGAACGGATGCAAATTTTTTCTGAACGGATGAGAAACGGCTTGTGAACGGATTTCCGTTCGAAAACGGGAAGCCGTTAGTGTACGTTTTCGCGTGAGAGGTCACATATTGTGAGTGGTTCTTTCACAAATGCTTGGTTGCCATTGCCAGATGAAAGAGCAAAAGCAGTTCCTCCTCAGTTATTTCAAGGCCCGGAGTGGTGATCAAGCCAACAACAACAAGCTTTATTTGAGAGTGAGGAATTGAACCTGGAGCTAAAAGTGCACAGTCTAAAAGCCACCCATTTAAGCCATAAACCAGATGGTAGCATTAACTACTTACAGGTACTGGCAAAAACAATATATCATTTGCTGGAACGCCTCCATTGCCAGGTCTTTCAGCCAGTGCCAGACAAAGAAGAAGCAAAGAAGCCATCATATCCAGCAAGTAGAAATATATAGAGTGAGTTAGGAGGTACCATCGCATTGTTGCATGAGAGGGGTGGGTGTCAAATCGGTCATTATTCTGTCCCTCTTGCAGGAATATAGCAGCATCCTGGAAAAAAAAATTAATGCAATCAAACACTCATGCACACCAGTAGAACTTTCTTGGATACAAATTAAAGAAAGCCATATCCGATAGCCAGGGGCTAGTTTATACAGGGCTAGTACCTTTCTCTTGTTCAATAAGCAGAGAAAATAATTTTAGGGGGTATTATTACATATTTTTATACAATTTAAATAAAATTAATCACAGCAGTGAAATTTTCTTTAAGCGCTAGCACACCATAGTTACATCTTTCCCTTGCCAGTGTGATCTCTAGGATTTTGGGAAGGCCAGGGGTATTCTGGCTGTGATTTTGAACAGTGTATGAAGCCTGAATAGTAATAGAGAC
>NC_133211.1:4089849-4102349 GCF_958299795.1 Porites lutea
TTAAATCAAAAGAAAGAAAAAGACAGTCAGAAAACTTACAACTGAAATACAATACTTAACGACTAATTTACAATACTTAAACAACTAAGTCCAGTTACCCGGAAATGAACCCCTCTTATAGGAAAGGGACTCGATGATGATCCAGTAAATTCTGTGCTATATACAACCCTTTGCTCTGGTACAGGGCTAGTGTAATCGATTAAGAAAGGAAGTTTAAGTTTCACTTTGAGTCTTAACGATACATACGTTACTGTTAGTCGGCTGCAGCTCACAAAATGGCGTATCCAGGGATAGGAGGGGTCTAAACTTGTGCACACCATTAAAGCTACAGTTATTTCCAGCATACTTCCTGAGCGTTGTACCCGTACATTATTTTCTAGTTAACTTTAAGTTCGTAGATGTTTATAAGCGATCCTTCAGTGGCCCCAATTTCAGTTTTCAGCACACACTCGTTAATTTTAGAGTAAAATTCTGTACGTTCATTGCGTGGACGGAGCCCCGGACCCTCCCTCAGGATCCGTCACTGAACGTAGTTGCTAAGTTACTTTATGTATATCTAACTTACGCTTTATACTGTATGGCTTCCCTCTGCGAGATCTATGTGGTTCTGCTGAAGATGTGCCGGGATTTCCACTGTTTCTACTTTCACTTGCGTCGATCGTTTCTGTTGGGCCGTTTTGTAGCTGGTTTCCTCCTTGAAGTGGATGTTCTGTTGATGCTCCAGGTTCCCCATTCTCGGTTATCATAACTGTACTCATTTCACGCAAATACTGCGTACACACTGTCTGCAACGCAACGATGACGAAGGTATCACCGATCCTGTCAATACACTTTTTTCTCTTACTATAACTTCCCTTAGTCTCGAAACTGCGCACAAACTGTTGAATTCTTCCGACGAACTAACTTTTGCTTTCATCCAATTAATAATAATTAATAATAATTATAATTTTTGTCTCCAGTTTCAGAAGTACATCCTCGTGGTTCAATCCTTGCAATGAGCTCCTTACAAACTTTCCTACTGTTGACTTCTCTCTTAAATCTGATCTTTTCTGGGCCCACGTTAACACCGGCGCTGCAAATTCGTTTTGCTTATTTAGAGCTTCCATATTGTACGATCACAAATGACCTTGCAATGGATTTTGGTTTATCGGAAACCGGCCAGAACACGTGTTGTACGCAATTTCGCAATCGGAGGCACGTCGCGCCCTGAGGGGAGGGGGTTGGGGGTAGGGGGTTACATTTTGGGCCTGTCACATAAACGGGGGGGGGGGGGGGGGGTAATTTTTTAAAATACCCACTTCCGCGGAGGGGCAAATTTTTCATATGCCTGAATTGCTTGAAAATCACCGACCCCTTAGGCATAAATAACGAACAGTCCCTAAAAGACAAAAAGAAACACACGGTTCAGTGGACATTTTGATTAGAGACTTCATAAATGTAACTTAACACGGTAAAAATCACGGATAATAAACGACGTTTCGACCGATCTTCCGTACGCGTCATTTTCAAGTAAGTAAGAAAGTTAAAAGAATTAGCATACAGTCGACTCCCGATAACTCGAACCCCCCGGGGGGGGGGTACTTTAGGAATTTCTGGGTGGGGATGTGCCCTTGGGACCCTGGAACCCTTAACCTATATCAGAGCTAGTTTAACCGAATTTTGCTACCCTATACTAGAGTAAACCTCCAAATCCCCCCTATCCTAGAGTAGCTGTTTCCCTAGTCTAGATAAAATCTTCAACCAACTGATCAGTTTCCTGAAAAATGATACCCCATTCTAGACCCAAACGCTCTGATTTATATACCCTATCCTAGAGTAAACTGTTTGAAAACCATACCCTTCACAGCGGTACATACCTATATAGCCCATATATGGCAGTGTCCCCCGGGACTCGAACCTTCAAGGGAAATCGAAAAAAGGTTCGAGTCATCAGGAGTTCGAAGAAAATAGCCTAGAGTAAGGTAAAAAACAGTTTTTACTGCACAGTGAGCATTTAAATCACATTTAATTGTAGAAATGTCAAGTGAAAATTAAAAGATACTTCTAGATTATAAATCAGAACGTAACGTAACAAAAGATAGCTTAAACAGAGCATGCGTTTTACTGTTTTAAGAAGAAAAGCTGCTTCACGTTAGCCTCAAGATTAGCCTGTGACAATCAACATCAGCTTCCACTAGTAAACTATACTCCTACAACACGTCAATAGGAAATCCAAAATTCAATGTTTCGCAAGCCAGTATACGGCTTTTTTCCGGACTTTTTAAGGGCTCAAAACATGGTTCGAGTTATCGAGGGTAAAATTATATAGAAAATGACCTGAGGGGAAACGGAAATTGGTTCGAGTTAGCGGGAGTTCGAGTAATCGAGGGTTCGAGTTACCGAGGGTAAAATTACAGTGAATGTATGACGGAAATCCAGGGGAAATCGATTTTGTTTCGAGTTAGCGCGAGGTTCGAGTTAGCGAGGGTTCGAGTTATCGGGAGTCGACTGTATAATTATGTGTCAGGAGCAAAATATGTTAAGAACCGTACCTATAAGCTTCCGTAGTACGGAACATATTTTGCTCCTGACACATAATTATCAAATGTCGAATGTCGGATGTCGGATGTCGGATGGCGAATCTCGGATGTCGGATGTCGAATGTCGGATGTCGGATGTCGGATGTCAGATGTCTGATGTCGAATGTCGGATGTCGGATGTTGAATGTCGGATGGCACCTATAAACTTTCGTATAAGAAATATGAAAAATGTTTGAAAATGAGCCAAGCGAGGCGAACGCGGAATTTTGCGCGGAGCGCAAAACGAGTGCCAAGCGAAGAATACGGTGCGAACTATTTGAATATCCAATCGGAATTTCCGGTTTTCCTATGTTCACGCACCGGGAAATTGTTTGATAAAAATAGATAGTGTTCTTATTGAAGTTATCAAATCAAAAGTGAGGATCAGCTTTTTCGTTATCGCCGTAGTACTGCAGAAAAATGGAAGAAAACTTTCGTTTTCATTTGCCAAGTAGACATGCATGCCCAAGTTCCAACTTTAGCCAAGCCTTAAAGCAAAGCTGCTGTATAAGGCTAGCTGACCTATTCTTTAACATTACTGAAACCTGGGCATAGTTAAAATATTACAACAAAACTCAACCTTAGCTTAGTCTTAATCAAGAACACAATTTAAACTTAAGCCTAAATAAAAATGCCACAACTAACTAAGCCTATCAATTCCAAATTGAAATTGTCTAGTTTTAGAATAAGAAAATATGGAGTTTGTGAAAAATTTCCGTAAAAATGATGGAAAAAGCAAAAAAAATCAACCGCGCAACTGAGAACTTAACGCTAGCCAGATAGTTTCACTCAAAATAGACCTGTACTTTGTAAATAAAACCTTTGTTCAATATAGGCTTAAACCAATTCTATTAGTATTAAAAGTTTCGGTTGAAAACGACGTCCAAGAAGCATCCCCACAAAACATTTAACTAAGCTTTACCTGGATTGTCGAGAGCTAACCGGACTTTCCCCCTAAAATCAGTAAATGATTTGTGAGTTGTAATAAAGTTTTTTTCGCGAACTGTGATATGACCTCTGATATGTTTTTTTTTTCACGTTCTTGAACATGTTGAATCCTTTTCATCCTCGGCTGTTTTTCATGCAATTTCCCGCCAAAAAACGCGGGTTGCCATTCCCGCCAAAAACGAGGAATGCAAATGAATGTGACATTTTACTTAGCCTTACATAGAGATGGTGGAAAGTCGGTCAGTCTTACTTTTACACTGACTAAAACTGTCAAAATTTCTGGCATAGATGGGTTACCATGTCTACCATATACTTTTTACGCATATTGATATGCTTCGTATTCGCTTGAGCCATAAAATAGAAGCCCTTTAGCCCGTAGCCTCCATCTGCCACCTCACAAACGTTCCGTCTATTTTTGGTTTCTCAGTTCCCTACAGAACTGCTCTTTTCTTTCCCTAGATTCTGATGTCTCTGAAGTTGAACGACAATCCGATGAATGATGGGCATACTTTTAACTCCTCGTCATCTGCCGTTGTTGTTACTTTGCTAGAAATCTAGACTTTCTCAAAGCCCTTCGCTTCTCATTTCCGGTTCGCGGAAAGCATAAAACATCTACCGCTCGCACTTCGCGATCGTAAGAAAATTTGAGCTCGACTTGTAAGCAAGTCTACTAGAAATCCTACTGTGCTTACTCTGATTTGATTAGCTGAGAAAGTTTCGGCACGAAAGATGACTGGGAATCTATATTTAGCCTGAAAGTCTAATAGGCTACTTACGATTTGCTGTAAGCTTCTGTTTCAAAGCGAGGTTTAGGGTAAAGCCATTGATTTATGTGAAAATGTTTGTACATGTTCATTCAAATAAAACTCATTTTCACTGGAAAGGTTTTGCACTAATCCTCGTTTGCAAGTGAGAGTTTGAAACACAAATGGCCTTTTTGCTGACTCAATTATAAATCAGAGAAGGCGGCTTCGGGGTGGTTGGCTCATACCGTGTAGCATGAAAATTTTGGAGTTTGACTAATAGTCGCGGGTCGCGGGTCCTCAGTCGCGGTCGCGGGTCCAATGTCGCGGTCGCGGGTCCAAAGTCGCGGTCGCGGGTCCAGTGTCGCGGCAGGGGAAAATGATTTGGGGTTCGAGGTAACAGCTGAGTGAAAACGGCTGATATGAACACAATATAAAGGGAAAAACTCTTTTTTATGAATGATACTCTACGGTAGCCAATTTACAGGTTACGGATGTTAGAGTCAACAAAATAATGTCTCAAGAGAAGACGTAAAAGAAAAAGCTGGCCGACTTTTGTGTTCACCGCAAGTTCATTTTGTTTTCTTTCTATCGGGCCCAGTTATGTATAAATTCAGCTTTGAATGTACTTATGCATAACAGTATCTGATAAAAAATGTTACCATGAGTTACCATTGTTTTCTTCTTGTCTATGAATTGCTCACAAATTCTTAAGGGTGTATTTAATGAAAAATGTGCGATACACTTCAAAGACTATGAATTATAGACGTTACAACAACTTAAAACCATTTTTAAAAAAGGCTTACTCGGGCTCGAAAAGCTACGAGTCTGTCGGTAGAAGAAACGAGAACTGTTTCAATTTTAACAAATGTTTTCGGCAAAAATAAAGAAAACGCTTGTTGAAAAACTTCCTGGTCGCAAACTCCGAAAATAAACTCTTTGCAAAAGTAACTGGAAAGAGGAGGAGAGACGCTGGGCTTGAAGTGCCAGTAAAGTACATCCAAGCGGGTATTCAAGGCATGAATTTAATATAGAAACAAGTAATAATCCACAGCAAGAGGGGATAAAGCTCGAGCTTTATCCTCTCTTGTCCACAGGAAGGAGTTTGTTCCCACTAACGATTGAAATCCGGAATCCAAGTTCTACCAAGACAGAATAGATCATAGTCTCTTGGTTCTACTGACAAAGACTTCAATCCAGTACCTGGAATCTGGAATTACTTACCTAATTTATTGTCTTTTTTTAGCTCTGTTGGAGTTGATAACTTACCGTTTTCAGTGTCTGGTTTACTTTCTTTTTCAGCTTCATGATATCGGGCGTTATTATTTCCTTACCTACTTAATCACTTGGTTATTTGTGTTTTCAAGATTTGACTGAGACGCACATTGATCATGAATGGCTTCCTATTGTCAGGTGGTCCTGGTTGCCATTTAGGTGAAGAGAACAAGAAGTTATATTGAACACTCTGGGTTGCCGTCTAAGATGTAAAAAGAAAAGCATTAAGCGAAAATCTTGTTTCGAGGAACAGTCTCCTTTCTGTGGATTATTACTTGTTTCCATATTAAATTCATGCCTTGAATACCGCTTGAATGAAGTTTCATACGCCTATTTACATTTTCTTTCAGTTTTGTCGAAAACATTTGTTAAATATAAGGGTTCTCGTTTCTTCTACCGACAGACTCGTAGCTTTTTGAGCCCGAGTTCGCTTTTTTTAAAAAAAGGCTTTAAGTTGTTGTAACGTTTATAATCTGTAGTCTATGAAGTGTATCGCATATTTTTCAGTAAATGAACCCCTAAGCATTTGTGAGCAATTCATCGACAAGAAAAAAGCATGGTAACTTATGGTAACTTTTTTATCAGATACTGTTATGCATAAGTATAACTGGGCCCGATAGAAAGAAAACAAAATAAACTTGCGGTGAACACACAAGTCGGCCAGCTTTTTCTTTTAGGTCTTTTCTTGAGACATTATTTTGTTGACTCTAACATCCGTAACCTGTAAATTGGCTACCGTAGAGTATCATGCATAAAAAAGAGTTTTTCCCTTTATATTGTGTTCATATCAGCCGTTTTCACTCAGCTGTTACCTCGAACCCCAAATCATTTTCCCCTGCCGCGACACTGGACCCGCGACCGCGACTTTGGACCCGCGACCGCGACATTGGACCCGCGACCGCGACATTGGACCCGCGACCGCGACTTTGGACCCGCGACCGCGACTTTGGACCCGCGACCCGCGACCCGCGACTATTAGTCAAACTCAAAATTTTGCGGGTTCTAATTTTTGAGTTTGACTAATAGTCGCGGGTCGCGGGTCCTCAGTCGCGGTCGCGGGTCCAATGTCGCGGTCGCGGGTCCAAAGTCGCGGTCGCGGGTCCAGTGTCGCGGCAGGGGAAAATGATTTGGGGTTCGAGGTAACAGCTGAGTGAAAACGGTGTTCTCTTCACCTAAATGGCAACCAGGACAACCTGACAATAGGAAGCCATTCATGATCAATGTGCGTCTCAGTCAAATCTTGAAAACACAAATAACCAAGTGATTAAGTAGGTAAGGAAATAATAACGCCCGATATCATGAAGCTGAAAAAGAAAGTAAACCAGACACTGAAAACGGTAAGTTATCAACTCCACCAGACTGAGCTAAAAAAAGACAATAAATTAGGTAAGTAATTCCAGATTCCAGGTACTGGATTGAAGTCTTTGTCAGTAGAACCAAGAGACTATGATCTATTCTGTCTTGGTAGAACTTGGGTTCCGGATTTCAATCGTTAGTGGGAACAAACTCCTTTCTGTGGACAAGAGAGGATAAAGCTCGAGCTTTATCCCCTCTTGCTGTGGATTATTACTTGTTTCTATATTAAATTCATGCCTTGAATACCCGCTTGAATGTACTTTACTGGTACTTCAAGCCCAACGTCTCTCCTCCTCTTTCCAGTTACTTGTGCAAAGAGTTTATTTTCGGAGTTTGCGACCAGGAAGTTTTTCAACAAGCGTTTTCTTTATTTTTGCCGAAAACATTTGTTAAAATTGAAACAGTTCTCGTTTCTTCTACCGACAGACTCGTAGCTTTTCGAGCCCGAGTTAGCCTTTTTTAAAAATGGTTTTAAGTTGTTGTAACGTTTATAATTTATAGTCTTTGAAGTGTATCGCACATTTTTCAGTAAATGCACCCTTAAGAATTTGTGAGCAATTCATAGACAAGAAGAAAACAATGGTAACTCATGGTAACATTTTTTATCAGATACTGTTATGCATAAGTACATTCAAAGCTGAATTTATACATAACTGGGCCCGATAGAAAGAAAACAAAATGAACTTGCGGTGAACACAAAAGTCGGCCAGCTTTTTCTTTTACGTCTTCTCTTGAGACATTATTTTGTTGACTCTAACATCCGTAACCTGTAAATTGGCTACCGTAGAGTATCATTCATAAAAAAGAGTTTTTCCCTTTATATTGCGTTCATATCAACCGTTTTCACTCAGCTGTTACCTCGAACCCCAAATCATTTTCCCCTGCCGCGACACTGGACCCGCGACCGCGACTTTGGACCCGCGACCGCGACATTGGACCCGCGACCGCGACTGAGGACCCGCGACCCGCGACTATTAGTCAAACTCCTAATTTTTGCGAATTTTGCGGATTGACCTCGATCCGCAAAAATTAGTTCCCGCAGAAAAAAAAAACCCGCAAAATAAAACGCCGCAAAAATTAACTCCCTTCAGTCAAATTAAAAACTCTGCTTTTAATGGACTTGTTGTGTATGGTAGGGATAGGCGTTTGTTTTGTTTTGCTGTTGTTCAGTCCCTTTGTGCAGTAAGATATTACAGTGATTACCGTATTATTCTCCATTAAATATGTAAGTAGAGTGAACTTTGACTCAACATACCGTAAAATAAAAGTTGAAAATACCATATTAAGGTTTCTTCCACTTAAATATTCTGCTACTTGAACAGAGAATCGCAAAAATTAGTTCCCACCAGAAATTTCAGTCATCTAGAACCGCAAAAATCTGTTCCCGCAAACCACAAAAAATCGCCAATCCGCCAAATAAAACTCCCGCAAAATTTTCATGCTACACGGTATGTGAACAATATGAGACGATGTGAACCTAGTTAGGTAACAACAAACATCAAAACACTTTATTTCAAGAATTTAACTTAAGTAAAGGATTATACTGAACTGCAGGTAGCAATTGCTAATCTAGGTGGGACAGAGAATAACCGGAGGGATAACTAATGAAAAGTTAAGGTGCATGACCACTGCAAAAAACAGTGTCATTTTTAAATAGTGGTGACGAGGTCTCATTATTTTTTCTATTCAGAAGGGTACTTAATCATTTATATTGTCACCAGTACTAGGGCCACTCCATCCTCGGAGACCCAGGGGCAGTTAGTCGGGTCGATAAAATGTTCGTGGTGAAAGTTTACTGTAAGCTCGTCTCGATCTTACAGTAAACTTTCACCACGAACATTTTATCGACCCGACTAACTGCCCCTGGGTCTCCGAGGATGGGGCCACTGCATTAATTCCAAAACTTTGATGATAATGATATCTGGCTACCTCTCAAAATAGAATCCCTCTGAAGTATCCCTTCGGAAATAACTCAAATAGTTATGATTTACTGCTTTTGGCAAGAAGTCCAAAAGAGGACTGCAGTTGAGCAGACAATAAAAGTAATGTAGCCGCATAATTTTCTTGTAATTATATCCGTCTTACGATCTAAATATGTTCTTCAAGAACCTGAAACAAGAAAAGCTTTCAGGCGCGGATCCACACCGGTTTCCACCGTTTTACGGAAATCGGTCACATTTTTCATAATAAACATTTTCAATAGAGAAAAATCTTTCCAAGCTGCAAAGCTTCGTCTGAGGAGAACGGAACTGGACAACATCCTGTCTGAACGACTAAGAAACCCAGGAAAGGATACTTGAGGAAGTTAAAATCAAAAGCATTTCCCAGGAAAGCATTCCCCAGAACCTCCTAGAAGCTTGCGCCTGCGGCGCTTGTTTAGGAAGTCTGTCAGTATTTATCTAGATCTGCGCCTGGCTTCAACGAATTTGGAGCCGGGATGAGACAGAAAGGGAGAAGAAAGAGGGGTACTAAAAACTGAACATGGTTGGAAAGTAATCCCATTCTTCAAGAAAGTTTGTTAATTTAGCTCCTAGTCATCCTTTTATCATACTGTATCATTTTATGTAACAATTTCTTTTTCTATTTTTCGAAAAACTTGTAATAATAAAGGTTGTTGTTGTTGTTGTTGTTGAATGGCCAAGAATGGCCGAGTATTCTTAGAACCAACAATAGAGCGGAAGTCATAATTGCAAGTAAAGACAAAAACGTGTGCGTATGTGTGCAGGGAGGGATGTGGGAGAGTGGTACAATCCTATAGAGGTACTTGGGTAGTTAGTTCTGGAAAGGGGGTCATTTATCACTGGCAAACATATCAGAGCTAAGGGCGTGTCATATCTAAAATCTAAAAGGAAAATACACAGGCCCTTAGCCGCAGGTGATCTGTCGGATATATATCTCTGGGTGATGTGAATCGTGCCCGAAAGAACACGATATCGGAACAGAGCAGCGTAATAGTAACAAAAATATGATAATCATTACACTGAATTTACTAGCAAAGAAAACGTGATTTGCAAAACTTATATAACAGCAGTGACCTGGAAAACAATATACACTTAATGCCAGATCTCGAGAGAAACAGTTAGCAACTGGTACTAACTGGTTTCCCGAGGGACCTGACAGATTCTATTTATTGGAATTTACAACATAATTATTTATAGTTTGGACTTACATTGCCCCGGCATAGTAAATCGAACGTTCGAAAATCAAACTCAATCGAACTCAATCCGTGGATTGAGTTCGATTGAGTTCGGCAATCGAACGAAATCGAACACCACACTTTCAGTGAGTTCGATTTCCGAACAAATCGAATTCAATCGAACAAATCGAACTCAATCCGTCTGATTGTGTTCGATTGAGTTCGGAAACCGAACTCAATCGAACACAATTAAGTGGATTTCGTTCGATTGGCTCTGGTGAACCTATACAAAGCAAGCCCAAAGCAAGCCCGTCAAAGCAAGTTTTCCTTGCGCTTTTTTTACTATTTATTAATTTTTACTATTATATTTACAAACATCTTCACTTACCAAGTTATCGAAGCATTTACAGGCCACAGGGAAGCAACCAGTTCACGTTGAAGGTGACCTAATTGTCCGCGCTCGTTTGCAACTCAGAAGACACGGCCTTTCTCGCCTATTTTCTTTAAAACCCTAAAAACTTCGCCATCCTTGACGTCAAAGCAGCATTCCTGGTAGCCTTTGACTATACATTTGAAGCTTACGATCCACAACGCATCTGAAGCCATTTCTGCGGAATTTCTTCGTTTACGAAAAACACGTGCGCTACACTCAGGGCTGAAGTAACTCGAGCTTCTAAGATCTGGTAATGGATTTTCAGCGTCTGTTTTACATAAATCACGAGTTCGAAAATCGAACGTTCGATTGGGTTCGATTGATTTTTTTTCTTTTCGGTGAGTTCGATTTCGTTCGATTGCCGAACTCAATCGAACTCAATCCACCGATTGAGTTCGATTGAAATTTAGTACGATTGGGTTCGATTTACTATGCCGGGCATTGCCTACCACTTTTTCCGCAACAAATGTATTTTGAAAGGAAAAAGAACACTGCTTTTTACTTGCTTACGCTGGTGAATGTATAACGCTTATCGACCTTCTCACTCAATTTGCAACGGGGCAGGGGTGGGGGGAGGGGCAAATGATCACAACAATGGACCTTTTTACCGATACGGCGGCCATATTGAATTAATTCGATTTAAGGAGTATTATAGGATGCCCAGGGGGCATGAGCACATTTCGTTTGTATTTTCGGGCGCTTTTCGGGACATTTTTTCTTAAGATTGTAATGGGAAAAGAGATCCTTGTGCCGTGTTTGGATGTAAAATACAAACTCGAAAATACAAACGAAATGTGCTCATGCCCCCTGGGCATCCTATAATACTCTTTGAATCGAATTAATTCAATATGGCCGCCGCATCGGTAAAAAGGTCTATTCGATGGACCGTGGCCGATTTCCTAGACTGTTCACAGTCCCCTATTTTTCCGTAATGTCGTCGAGATCGAGCGCTTACCGTTATGGGCATCCATGTCGAATTCAAATTTCTGAGGGAACAGTTGTCGGGGTTTGTAACGGTGGGGGGAGGGAGGCCTCCTCCCAAACGTCCCCCGCCCCTAAGTAGACAAAATCCTTTAACAACAACGACCGAGACCAGGTTTTATGAGCCCGCGAGACCGAGCACTCAACCCAAACCCTTGTTTTCACTAAAACTGCTGGACGCCACAACCTGGTTGAGGTCGTTGTTATCTAAGGTCTTCCCTAAGTAGATTTGATACTGCTTCCCACGATAGAAACGCAAATTTGAAACAAATATGGCCGCCCGTAAGGGTTGGTTCTTGGGCTCAATCATCTTGAAGAAAAATAGGGGACTGTGAAAAGTCTAGCGGTCTTCCCTTACGAAGGTTTCTCGATTAGTTGTGAAACAAGTAGAAGCGATTTTTTATTATTAAAATGTTCTAATTGTAAACTTCTATGATTTATTAATTACCACGTATATTTTACAAACTGATCTAAATGCTATGATATTATTTACAATAATTCACTTATTGTCACAGAAATAGTAATACAGGTTGTAGTTTGAAAATTTCTCATTGCAACGAGATTTGCTCATTTTTTGGTAATTTCTCTCTATAAAGTGAATTCAAATATACCTAAAACTGTCTGGCTATCTCTTCGAATAAAATAAAGAAAATGTATGTAAGGCAACGCCTTGCGGAATAAAAGCGAATGTAAACTGTACATTTAAAAAATCTACTTTTCGTATAGCAATAGATCGGGACTTTCTCAAACGCCTATATTGTTCATAACAGTTAATTTTTGCCTTAACACAAGCAGGTATCATTGAAAAATTCAAATATGTACACAATAAAAACATCATTGGCAACATCATGAAAGAACATATACTTCCTGGCACTCCAGTAACCACAAAAAAGAAAAAGAAGCAATCTTTTAAATTCGTCAAAAAAGAGGTTCAAAAAAGGGCAGTAGGTATCGAACCCGGTACCTTTGCTAAGAAGGTTACGCGTTAACGCCGTGCGTTACGAGGGCAATTGACATAGTGCGTACTGGCAATAAGCCAGAAGCGTAAGCATAAAAGGAAAAACCAACAA
>NC_133211.1:4112349-4189849 GCF_958299795.1 Porites lutea
GCGTTGCGTGACGATACTAAAAACGGCTGCGAGGGAGACTAGGTATTGCTTAGTGCCATTTTAATCTTTAATTTGTATTACGTCATTTGGAGCCTTCGTACTTACAGTCTGATGAGGCTCGACGTCTGTCACATACTCTTCACCTAAGGCCAGAAGCTCTTCATAAGTAACTCTGATTTCTCTCCGTATGTTCATGTCCTCTGTTGGGTGAAGGGAAAAAATCAAATAAAATTTCAGCAATTTTGGTGTATTAGATGACCCCTTAGAAACTCTCTTCGCACTACTTAAAATTTGTTTCTTATGCGACACATCTGCAAAAACGTGAGACTGTTGTTACATCACAGGACTTTAAAGCTGGAAAGCGAAATACAGCTGACACCTAACTGAGTGAGACTTAAAAATATCTGCTCATAACATGAAAAGAAGGTATGAATAACACGGTAAATACAAAAGGATTGACGGACTGAAAAACTTAAAGAAGAATATTACACGGATTGCAGTTGTGGATTTTAAAACTTGTGAGCCTAACACTTTTTTTTTAGATTTCATTTTTGTTTTTTTTGTAACGTTTGATACAATGCCTGGGAGACAGATTTGTTTGACACGAAGCCGTGACTTTGTCACTTCACGAGTTATTTCTCAAGTTTCAGAGTCGTTAGCAAATAAGGACGCGCAATAGAAAGAAGAAGTGTGAAAATTATTTTTGTCACTTGTATCATGTAATTGTATTCTCTGTTTATGTCTCAGACCTTATTTGGCATCTTTTGTAGTTGCTTTTCTATGCGTCTCCTCTCAATATTATAATTTGGTGTTCAGAGAAAGACTGTAAGTCGAACTTTAACTCTGTAGGTTGGTACAATACTCGGTCAGTTTTAATCACATTCCTGTCGGTTGTACGCACTATACTGTCAGTTGTTTACTCGGTCAGTTCTAAATTACTCAGTCGGTTGTACGCACTACGCTGTCAGTTGCACTCATTACTCTGTCGGTTGTACGCACTACTCTGTTGGTTGTATGTACTATTCTGTCTGTTGTGCGCATTACTCTGTCGGTTGTGCGCACTATTCTGTCGGTTGCACGCATTACTCTGTCGGTTGTCCGTACTACTCTGTCGGTTGTACGCACTACTCTGTCAGTTGTTAACATTTACTCGATCAGTTGTACGCACTACTCTGTCAGTTGTTAACATTTACTCTGTCGGTTGTACGCACTACTCTGTCAGTTGTTAACATTTACTCTGTCAGTTGTACGCACTACTCTGTCAGTTGTTAACATTTACTCTGTCGGTTGTACGCACTACTCTGTCAGTTGTTAACATTTACTCTGTCAGTTGTACGCACTACTCTGCCAGTTGTTAACATTTACTATGTCAGTTGTACGCACTACTCTGTCAGTTGCACGCACTACTCTGTCAGTTGTTAACATTTACTCTGTCGGTTGTACGCACTACTCTGTCTGTTGTGCGCATTACTCTGCCAGTTGTTAACATTTACTCTGTCGGTTGTACACACTACTCTGTCTGTTGTGCGCATTACTCTGTCTTTTGTGCGCATTACTCTGTCGGTTGTACGCACTACTCTGTCTGTTGTGCGCATTACTCTGTCTGTTGTGCGCATTACTCTGTCGGTTGTACGCATCACGCTGTCTATTGTGCGCATTACTCTGTCAGTTGTGCGCACTACTCTGTCGGTTGTACGCACTACTCTGTCTGTTGTGGCATTACTCTGTCGGTTGTGCGCACTACTCTGTCGGTTGTAAGCACTACTCTGTCTGTTGTGCGCATTACTCTGTCGGTTGTGCGCACTTTTCTGTCGGTTGTATGCATTACTCTGTCGGTTGTCCGTACTACTCTGTCAGTTGTACGCACTACTCTGTCAGTTGTTAACATTTACTCTGTCAGTTGTACGCACTACTCTGTCAGTTGTTAACATTTACTCTTTCGGTTGTACGCACTACTCTGTCGGTTGTACGCATTACTCTGTCTGTTGTGGGCACTATTCTGTCGGTTGTACCCATTACTCTGTCGGTTGTCCGTACTACTCTATCAGTTGTACACACTATTCTGTCGGTTGTACCATGTCAGTTGTAAACATTTACTCTGTCAATTTTACACACTACTTTTACGCACTACTCTGTCCGTTGTACGTACTACTCTGTCAGTTGTAAGCATTACTTCGTCAGTTGCACGCGTTACTCTCTCAGTTGTACCCATTACTCTGTCAGTTGTACGCACTACTCTGTCTGTTGTGCGCATTACTCTGTCGGTTGTGCGCACTATTCTGTCGGTTGCACGCACTACTCTGTCAGTTATACGCATCACTCTGTCTGTTGTACGCAGTACTCTGTCGGTTGTACCCTGTCAGTTGTAAACATTTACTCGGTCAATTTTACGCACTACTCTGTCAGTTGTACGTATTATTTTGTCAGTTGTACACATTACTCTGTCTGTTGTGCGCACTACTCTGTTAGTTGTATGCACTGCTCTGTCGGTTGTACTTATTACTCTGTCAGTTGTACGCATTACTTCGTCCGTTGCACACGTTACTCTCTCAGTTGTACGCATTACTCTGTCGGATGTACCCTGTCAGTTGTAAACATTTACTCTGTCAGTTTTACGCCGTTTTAAGAAGGTAGTCGTTTGATGGCCTTCACGGGGAGGCCCGGCCAAAAGGGGTGCCTTTTTCAGGCTTCAGGTATATGAAAGGATAGGGATTTCACAAGTTGAAGTATATAAAAAGGTAGGAAAATCTGTCATTTGGGCCTGTAAAAGGGCCCAAAAGGGCTAACAGATGAGTTTTATGGCCTAAAAGGTCGAGAAAACGTCCTATTTTTGTATTTGATTCCTATTTAAAAGACAATGCATTTCTGGCAGCAGTTAAAAGGGATGCAAAGTTCTAAACATGGTACGTGAAAGGGGTACTATTTGTCAATAGAAGGTATACGAAAGGGGTACCTTTTTCGTAAAAAATGGTGTATAAAAGGGTAAGGGGTTGGACCTCCCTGTATAAGCATTTGATGAGTAACCTCCCCCAGCACCTTCTTCAGTTCTTAAATGTTGCGGGACATTTGAAACGTGATCGGGGGAGAGGGGATTTTCGAAATACGCAAGTTTTTTTGTTTTTTTCTCTTTTTTTTCACAAGTACCATGGTAAAAATCTCTCTCTTTTTTGCCTTGCTCTTTTCCCCATCTCTCATCACTATTCTAATAATCCATCCCTCTGACCTTGTGGTGAAAGGATCCTGAAAGATGTTACAATTTTTTCTGAAACCTTTTCCTTGCGCGATAAGACCAATAATCTTGAGCCATTTTATTATTTTAAAATACGCCTCTGTTTGAAAAAGCAAATTTAATTTATCTGGTAAAATACAACTGACTGAGTACTGTGTACAAAGGACAGAGTATCTATCCTGACTAATGACTAAGTAATTGACACAACCGGCAGAGTATATGATTATAACTGACGGAGTATTCGTTTACAACAGACAGAGTAAATGTTTACAACTGACAGAGTATTGTGTACAACAGACAGAGTAAATGTTTACAACTGACAGAGTAGTGCGTACAACCGACAGAGTAAATGTTTACAACTGACAGAGTAGTACGTACAACTGACATAGTATATGTTTACAACTGACAGAGTATTGTGTACAACGGACAGAGTAAATATTTACAACTGACAGAGTAATGCGTACAACTGACAAAGTAATGAGTACAACTGACAAAGTAAAGCGTACAACTGACAAAGTAATGCGTACAACTGACAGAGTAATGCGTACAACTGACAAAGTAATGCGTACAACTGACAGAGCAAATATTTACAACTGACAGGGTACAACTGACAGAGTAATGCGTACAACCGACAGAGTTATGGGTACAAGCGACAGAGTAATGCGTACAACTGACAGAATAGTACATACAACCAACAGAGTAGTGCGTACAACCGACAGAGTAATGAGTGCAACTGACAGCGTAGTGCGTACAACCGACAGAGTAATGAGTGCAACTGACAGCGTAGTGCGTACAACTGACTGAGTAATGAGTGCAACTGACAGCGTAGTGCGTACAACCGACTGAGTAATTTAGAACTGACCGAGTAAACAACTGACAGTATAGTGCGTACAACCGACAGGAATGTGATTAAAACTGACCGAGTATTGTACCAACCTACAGAGTTAAAGTTTAACTTACAGTCTTTCTCTGAACACCAAATTATAATATTGCCAAATAAGGTCTGAGAGATAAACAGAGAATACAATTACATGATACAACTGACAAAAATAATTTTGAACTAAACGGTGCGCCATAGTATGACGTCACGTTACTATGGTGGCAAAATCTCTGGAACTCAACGATCTTTCTTGACAGAGACGGCTATTTGCGTTGTCGAACGATGGTAGAAAAGTATTGGCTACAATTTGTTACTGAGTGCAATCACGTACAGGAAAGTCACAAGTGTCAATTTTTTTTCTTTTTTTCTCACCACTGCTGGGCCACAGTTGTTGAGATCCAGAAATTTTGCAACCATGGCAAGGTGACGTAACGACTTCTCTTTATTGACATTATTGACAAAATGAACCAGACACCCGTAACACAGCCCCTTTAATGCGGGACCCAAGTGTCCAGTGCCCAGTGTCCGAGTTAGTCTCACAAACCCACCAAATCCTAAACAAAAGATCATTTCTCTTCATTCTTTTTAGCGCTGTCACAGTGGCGAGACATTAGGGAGCTTGACCCATTGACTACCGGGACTTTTTACGTTTTCGAGTGATTTTCTACATACAAACAAGCCATAGGATTTCGTGACTCCGTATTTACAGTTACCATGGAAAGCGGTGCTGTTCTGAAACACTGAAGGCTCGAAATTTCTAGAAACGTCATTCTGACACAGTCATTTTGGTTCTTTAAGCTGTAATAACGGCTGAAGTTTGGTTTGTATGCGATTTTTGGTAAGTTTACAGCCATTTTTTAGACTGCTTGCAGTCCGCCTTTTCTCTTAAAATCCGTCTAGTTCTTATCTCATCTAGCGCGATTGCAAACCACGACGTTATTGCTACAAAAAGGGATTGAGACCAGCCGAGAAAAGACGCCCTCGTTTCTCGCGGCTCGCGCGCTTTGGTTTCGCGTACTGTAACTTTGCAAAGAAAAATAAGAGACCGCTCGCAGTCTACCATTTTTAATCTTTGGTGGCTGGCTGATGAGCATCATTACGCGCGACGGTAGCTAAGAGTCCACTTTCTCAAAGAAGCGAGTAAGGTGATGTACTTCGTTTGCGAATTTGGCTTGTTGCTCGTGGAAGTGGAAAAATAACCTGCGTAGCAGGCGCTTGAAAGTAGTGGGCGCAAGAAAGAGCGGGCGCATGAGAGGAAGACACGCGAGGAAAGAGGGAGCGCCTACTCTCTCACCCCTGGCGTGTCTCCCTCTTGGGCGCCCGTTCTTTCTTAGACCCACTACTTCCAAACGCCTGCTACGCCGGCTACTGGAAAAATGGCCGCTCCGAACCGAAGTTACTTTGAGACTTGACGACTACGGATGAATTCCTTTACCTACCACGTCTTATTTTGGAATTTGCGACCACTGAGACTTACAACAAGCGCAAAATTTCCATGGGGGGGGGGGGGGGGGAGGGGCGGAGTGGCTCAGGTGGACTTAGAGTAGATATGAAAAAAGTGGGGGAAGGAACGAACGCTGTCAACAAATTTTGGCTATTTCCCAGCACGCATTCATTTTTCTATTAACTCAAAAACGATCATTTTTGTTCTTGTCCCAATTCATAAGGTAATACTTTGCAAAAAGCGCTGACTTTTTTTGCGTTTATTGGATATCCCAATTTGAAGGACTGTCTACGCTTAAAATGCTTACAACTGACAGTTTAGGCAATGTTCGCGCGATTGAGAAAGTTGCAATGTTTGAAAGCAGTGTAGTCTTGTACGGCCGGTTTTGGCAGGCTCGGCCGTCAATGGGTTTTTTAAAACCCATTGACGGCAACGAAAACGGCAACGAAAACGGCAAAAAAGCAATACGTTTAGATTAGCAAAACAAGAGCTTTGCACGTGCATCACGCTTTTTTGGTACATTTCTTTGCGGTCGTTGCACGACTACGACTTGAAAGTGCCTAATTTCACGTTTTGTGGAGGATGTGAACACAAGCCAACGATTTTTTTCTTTGTTTCCTCAACTTCGATGCAGTCCTTTAGAATTCATCTCCAAAAAAGTTGCCAACATTTGTCGAATTGAACGAGATGAAATAAACGCGAATTCACTTTTTAGGTGAGGTTTTTGTAGCCGTCGCTATCGTTGTTGCTTAAGCTCCCTATTTACTGTTCAAATAAAAAGGCAACTCAGTCAGTCTGGAGAGCCAGAAATTTGTTTGTGCATGGGTTGGGTACTGAGGTAGGAGGATAACTAAATTTCATGTGTTTGACGGTAGAGGTCGATATTAAGGAACTAACATCTGTTAGTTGGATGGATGGTGGTTACGTGGTCTGTGCAATTCATATTCATGGAACCAGGGCGAATAGGGTTAAAGTTTATGTCTTGGGTGGACGGGGAGAAAAACTAAATGACCTTGTATCTGAACAACCTGGCATCCGATCAAAATGAAAACCTCCCTACGCTTTCAGAGCCCATCTTCGGTGCAAGAACCTGTTAAACTCGTGGTTGACGAAAAACACAAAGACGTCAACACATTCGAACCTAGATGCAAACCAAAAAAAAGTTCACAGGTTCTTACACCGAGGTAAACCCTATCTGCATAAATCAGTCCCACTGGTGATTAACCGAAAAAAATATCAAACTGTAACAGTCAAAACGTACCTCTCTCGTCATTAGGGTGTTCTTTGCGATATTGAATTCTGAAGAGAAAAGCTTCAAAAATAAACGCTACAATGATGGTCATAACAACCTGGTTAAAGAGAGAACTCAAAATTAGTAAAAGCCTAGGGCAATTTTTGAAAAGGAGAACCGTACAGTACAGTCACTCACCATGGTAACAATGTAAAAAGACATAAAGAAGATTCTGGCCCAATCTGATGTCATGTGAACAACCCCTTCCTATTAAGTAAAAAACGCACGACAAGACAGTGAACAAATATCAATACAGTGCAACCTGTATTAAGCGGACCCATATTAAGCGGACACCCTGCATTAAGCGGACAAATAGCCTAGTATGTTTCAAACGTTTTCCCCATATCTTAAGTACAACGAAACTATATTTAGTGGACGCCTCTATTTAGCGGACACCAGTGAACCAGTGATTTATTTCATTAAAAATGCAAAGTTACACAAAAGCCATAGGAAGACTGTGAACTGTCGTTCTTCCTTCCAAGATCAGTAGCCATACGAGCTGATTCATAAAAAAGCTAGTTACTGACTTGTTACTGTCAGTGTGAACTGCACAGCTTGCAGATCTAAACAGTACTTTCATTCAGCATGAACAAGTTTAATTAATTGCTGTCAGCTCGCATCCTAGTGTGAACAGGGCATAAAAGACCGAAACATCATATGTGAGCCTCGTGAACGGTATAGATAACTATGAGTGCCCCCGTTACTCAGTAGTTAGAGCACCCGACTGGCAAAGGGGTGGTACCCTGAGCGTCAAGCCTTGGTGAGGGGAAAGGGGGCGGAATGGGGGGAGGAAGAGAAGAGAGGGAGGGCTTTCCTCTGTTTAGCTCTTTTCTGTCCTTTCCCCTCTAAAAAACAGCAGGGCTGTCATTAAAAGGCGGGGGCCGGGGATTTCCCCGGCTACTTTCACAGGAAAATAGCAGAAAAATAGAACCAAAAGAAATCCCTAACTGTTTGAATCCCTGCTTACTTGTTGTATTTACCCTGCAAGTTGAAATCTTAGTCACAGCTCTGGAGAGCCTAATGGTAAGGCTATACGGGAGGTTGACTCGGTGCTTTCAGTTTTCTTTGTCCCATAAACAGAGAAATTTCATCTGACCTTGAAATGATTATGCATAGGCAGGTCCATGTGTTCATCTTTTTACTAAGGAAACCATTTTTCAAGATCAAAAGAAAATAGCTCTCGTTACATTTTTCTCTGAATATTTCAGTTCTTACCATAATAATAAACCAGTTATTGACCACTGTCAGCGCAAAAAGAGTCACTGCAAGAAACAAATGGAAAGTTTGCGTCAGTTATCCCTAAAGAAAGGTAATACGTGGTTATCGGGCTTAATGAAGAGTCTTACCGTATGAATGCAGTAAGGTGTCGAAGTTATTTAAATAATAATATCCAAACTCTTTGTAACTTTCCTCATATGAAGTGTTTCTGTACAAAAAAAAATACAGGCAAATAACATTAACTTTTCAATGCCTAAAAATGACAACAAAAGAAAAAAGAAATGGTATCATTGAAAAGCACCCATAAAGAGGTTTATTGTGATTGCTCACACCACGGGATACCCCTACAAACGTATAAAATGGGCTTAGCGCTGACTCTTTGGTGGAATGGGCAATACAGACACGGAAGGATCATAGACACTTAGTACTCCCAGAACAAGAAAATGAAGTCAAAAACAATTAAGAGACATACTTACAGACAGCAGTTAAGGAGCTGAAAACCGGAGAAGCATTCTATTGCAATAATCCCAAACGAATAATACAGGAGAATGATTACTAAAGCCACCCTATGGAGGAAAAGTGTTTTTACATTATTCTCCTTGATTGTCCCATAAGAAGACTTTGATGTCATTAAAACATAATTATTATCACCACACGCGGCCAAATGACAAACTGCCCTCTCTAACGCATTCCTTTTCGCGGGCCAAATGGCAAAGTGCGGGCTGTAAATGGAATTTGCAGCCTGCAACATGATTTCATGTTAAACAATCTTTCCATATGAAATAAATTTGTACGATTTGGCCTTGTGTATTTATAATACTGATAATCACATGACTTTTGCCGGGCATATAGTTTATTTGTGTGCCTCGTAGAATCTGGACGCAAATGACGCTTCCCAGGCCACAAATAAACTATATGCCCTGCAAAAGTCATGTGATTGTCCTATTAACACATCATATCCCATAGACTGGGGTTTCAGATTGTTGGCAGGCTGTAATAATACACATAAGATAAGATAAGATAAGATAATTTATTTAATGTCAGATACACAGGAGGTGGTCTCCCAATCCCCCGAGCCACGGGCTCATGATAAAAGTGTTTGACAATATAAAAGAAAAATTAAATAATTAGTATCTCAATAGCAACTAATTAAATTAAAAAAATAACATCTATCTATAAAAGTAAATCGGGTCAAAGGCAATTGCTGCATTGACAACCGACAAAATTTAACTTCTAAGTCTCTGAAAGGATGATGCATTAGGTGCGTTTTTTACAGCAGATGGCAACTGGTTCCAGACGTGCGAGATCATGTACGCATATGAACCATAAAGGAATCTATTATTATATGAAGTTTGTACAACATTTAGACCATTGCTTCTAAGATTATATGGTGTAACTCGGGGTTTGAATAAATTGGCTACATAGCCTGGACCATTCTCCTTGAAACATTTAAAAATAGATGTTGTTCTCTCTCTATGTACAATGTAGACTTTAACTGGACATCACTTTCTAAAGAAGAGTCTTTCCACAAAAATCCTTATTACCTGTAGTCTGATTGTCGATTCACCTAAACGCTAACATAGCTTTCGTGAGATAAATGGGTAGCCTGAAAGCCAAATGCGCCGCAGTTTTCTTTCCCGGTTACCCCGCCACTGAATAAAATAAGTCTTGTAATAGTTTAAGTGGGAATTGGAAAAAAAAACAATGGAAATGCAGTCGAATTTAAACTAACGGCCATCTCTCTACAACACCCACGGCCACTAACACATGTCCCCAACTGCCAAAATAAGCTATCGACAACGGCCAGTTTTTTTCCAGCGGCTGATGAAAAAGTCAAAAATGGTCACGAATTATCAATGATCAATCGCGGCAATCATACTTTGATTTTGCTCAATTTATACTGCTGGAGTAAGCAAAGATTGTCTAAGATACTTACTGCGAATGTTGCGAACCTTGCTCGTTTTGGCACGTTAACATTTTGATCCAAGACATAATTCAAGCTTTTTGTGTATTTCATCTCTATACATTATACATGATTGGATTACCATGATTATGGGACACAGTTAGCACAAAAGAACATGCTGTATTCTTGTCTTATAACACCCCTTCCTCCCCATATCGTCCACCTCTCCACAACGGCCACTTTCTTCTGTCCTCAAGGTGGCCGTTATGGCGAGGTTCGACTGTAAGAAGAAATGGGAAACACCTAAATGAACTCAAATTATTTAACTATTGGTGCATTGTTGTATGGGTACCACAACTTCTTTTTGGGTGAAAGGATTTTAAAGCAACTGTATCGCAAACGCGGAACGTCCGTCAAAACCTCGAATTACTCTACTATTTACATTTTGCATCTGTGTAGGCATCGATATGCAATAGTACCTGAGCATTCGTGGTAGCAAAACACCTGCCGTCTCAAATACATCACGGTATCTTTCCGTAACCTTGAACAGTCTGAGAGAAAAACAAAATGTACCATCATTTTAACCTGTGAAGTCCTTGCTTATGTTATGATTAAAAAATGGGGCAAGCAATTGAAACCGCCGTTGAATTTTGTGGTTCCACCATCTCTTCAGAGACCAACATTTCTAAATTCCAATTCAATCCTGAATAGTGTAGGCAAAGAACCACAATGTGGAAGTGACTTTACATCATATTAATTAATTCATTAATTTGTAATAGATTTTCAGACTGAAATAACGCCAACTGCAAGCTTGAGTTGGCCGAGGTATAATTTGTTTTGAAGGACTACAGTAACAGTACAAGAAAGTAAAAGAAATGCACTTTGATGGAGCGCACAGCAATGAGTTGGCCAAAATCTGTTACATCCAAAGGGCTTTACTGGAATAACTGTCTTCTTTAAAAAGATGGACCACAACATATAAAGGTGATTTAATGCCGACCGCTTCTCACCGGGCGAGGCATAATGGTTCAAATATTTAGCCACTAAGTCAATCAAACCTCTGGAATTGCAAGACAAAATGATTCAAATTTTTACACAAAGAACTTACCGCAAAAGCCTCAAAGGTCTGAGACACACTACAAAACTGAAGGACGCGGGGCCGACAGCTCCAACGAAACCAAACAAAGTCACAAAAAAATCAAATCTGCAGGACAAGAAGTGTGTTACGAAAGGACAAAATGTTAGTTGATCCATACGGAATCCAATCTTAAATGATTATAGTAATCATCATCATCATCATCATCATCATCATCATCATCATCATCGTAATAATGAGGGTGCCAACTTTCACTATTGGCAGCCAATGGCTGAAATGCGGAGGAACCAGAAAGGTGAGATCAGACGTCAACATGTAAAGGCGCACTATACTTACTAACAACCCTGCACTGATTTATGCATTTTTGCCTACAATATGGAGATTTTTGTGGTGAAAACAGAAAGAGGAGAAGTGACTAGTAAAGTAAAAACCCGCGAGTAAGAACCAGCATTTTCCCACGTTAGCCTATAAAGGTTCTTAATTTAGGCTATAGGTTCTTAAATAGGTTCTTATTTTCTGAAGAAAAAGTACATGGCAGCAAAGAGTATTAGTGGTATTATCTACATACCAAATTTATATTTATGTAAAAATGACTATTAGAAGAACAACTGAAGCAATGACCACATGAATTTTGAAGTTCGTTTGCCCAAAAATATAGAATTTTTTTAAAGATTTTAGAAAATAAGAACCTGTTTCAGATTTTAGGCTAAACAGGTTCTTGTATAGAGGGTGTCTAATTGGAAAATATAGGCCTAACAGGTTAATAAAAATCAGTTTCTTGCTCGGGGTTTTTCACTGTATCAGTAAGGACCCTTTCAACCTTAAGATCCAAATCACTAAAATGTTTAACGTTTAACCTAAATATTAATGTAAACGTATGAATCAAAACTGGTTATCATTAACAATACTTACAAATTCCAACCAGATAGTAGGTATTTTCTCAATCCATAACCGACTATTTTCAAAAATGCTTCAGCTGTGTAAACTAAGAAACAAGAGAATAAAGTAAACAAATGTTTACAAACAGTTATAGGCAATCATGTCAAACCCCAAGGCAGACATCTCTGCACTAAGGCAAAGTCACCAGGGCAGTGCGAGAAGAAAGTCATTTAGTAGCTAAAATGTACTAGTCTGAACTGTCTTTAACCTGTTAACTGCATACTCTTTCCAATCTTCACTTAGAGTCAAGTGCTGGGTTTCTGTAGCCATTGCTAAAGACTGACAACCCTCTTTTTTCATTCTCAGTATTAAAATACAAGAAATGTAACCAAACAACAAAACCAAAAACAACTCACTAGAAATGAAGGCAACATGATACCATTTGATTTCGTCTTCTCTTTGGTTGGCTCTTTCATTCTGTGGAGTGTCTGTAAATTTTGAAATTCCTGTCAGGAAGACTTATATATCTTTAGACAAGCTTACATCTGTTGAGTAAACAATGTTTCCAGCTCCATCTGATTCTAGGTGAAGCCCAGCCCCCGCCCCTCAAACATCAAAATATATAGCACATCCTAGCACAACTATGCTACAAGGATTTTTAGCACTGACATTAACAACTGTTCATTATGCTTATAGCCTCAGAAAAGTAAGAGCAATGGTTTATGTGTTTACATTATGATCTCTGGGTTTGAAAATGTATACTTTTACTGAAAACAACTTTTAATAAACTCTGGAAAGGTATATTTTCATTAGGACATTAAAAGAGCATTTTATGGTAGCTGCACATGAAAAAGCAACACTAGCCTGAAAATCAAGCTTTTCTAGTAGAAATTAGGGGAGGGAGCATTTTAATTTTCTCTTCAGGCCATAGGAAGGTCATACTTGGGTTGCAAAATCATCAACGTTTTTTCTAAAAGCTCACTACTTACTAGAAAACACGACAATATCAAGAATAAATGATGATCCATTTACAATGATCACAAAATCTGCAAAAGAAATCATAAAGGGAATTACTTGAATTTTGCAGCCATTGCCATAAGATGCTATAAAGGCTTTAATCATGCTGATAGTCTGTGCATAGATGTAATCAGCTAGGGTTTATCGATTCACCCCTGATCTAAGGTTGATCAACTTTAACAGCAGCAAAAAATCCAACAAAAATGACAATTAAATGTCATGGAACAAGTGAAGATCCTTTACCTAAGCCCTATGAATTATCATCATCAAATTTCTTCTTGTCGTACGAATGCTTTACAAAACACATTGGTGACGGGAGAACATGATCACAAAAGATTTAGATACATCTAACAATAAAATTGATACTTCAACAAATTCTCCCCACTACTTCTGTAGGAAACTTAATTATAGGGACAACAAGTGAGACTCTGAATTTTGATGTTGAAGTTGCAGAAATTCAGCTTATACATGCTGTAGTTAAGAGAACTTACAAATGAAGTATTCAAATGGTTTACTTGTGATCATCTCATGGATACCTGTTAAAAAAAATGGCTATGGCTAAATCACTTTAAAGGGCCTTTTCTTTTTCTAAACACAGAGTTAACATGCAGGGCTGTCAAAAAGTTTTAAGTAGCAGGCCAATAATGAATAGTACACAGCTTTGGAACTTGAACCAAAGGCACAAGCTCTTGAGGGCTGAGGCATCCAGGGACATTTTGAAAATTAGAGTCTCAGAAATGGTGTTTCCAGGGGTTTTCGAGAGGCGTTTTCAACCACAGACGCCATGTTGTTTCGCCAGAATACACGAAACACTGGGAACAATGCCTTTGAAATGTTCCAGGCATTCCAAGACCAGGGATGTCAACCCCCCCGTCTTTAAATATTGAGAATTGATGGGGGAGGGATGATAAATGACATGATAATGCTCACAGCACATGACGTTATTTGTGAAAAAAACGCGCAAAAAAGATGTTGTAGGAATAAATTGTAACATTTGACCTAATTGGCTTACTTCATACCAATCACATTATTGCTTATATTACAATGGCATACCGGAGTTTGTGAGGAAACGTTCAATGTTAACAGCAGAATAGCTCAAACAACGCAAAGTATTTGAAACAGTAGAATAGTAGAATAGCTCAAACAATGCAAAGTATTTGAAATTTCATCGTCAGAAAAGCAATTCTAAAAGAAATGGCAAACTTCGGCAATTATCTGGGAGATTTCAGACTCTAATCTGGAGACCAGGAGAAACGGTTCAAAATCTGGAGTCTCCTGGATTATCACAGAGAGTTGACAGCCCTGCAAGAAATAGCATGGTTCGAACGTTTAAATATGCATTCAACATCTTTCAAAACTAGGAAACGGATGCTTTACAATTTTATTCGATGGTGCTTATTTTTTGTTAGCAGTTATGCTAGAAGGAGATGAAAGTAGCCGGCTAAGGGTGGCTAACTAGCCAGCAGTTTTTGCCGGATACTGGCCCTTATTGACAGCCCTGAACATTTAGAACTTGTCAGGGACTGCAGAGAGGGTGTGACCAGGGAAGGGAGGCTAAAATGGTCAGAAAAAAACCCCTACCTTTTACCTGGTTTACTTTCGATCATCTAATTCCATAGTCAGTCCCACTTGCATAAGCAGCAAGACTCATAATCTGCAAGCCGTTTTTCTTCATATTTAGGACATAAAAAGGGGTCACGCTCCCAGGCGTTCCTAGCGGACACCGTGGAAACTGGGAATAAGGAACTGACCAAAGCCACACATGTTTTGTAAAGAAAGCTTGGGAAAGATTAAATTTAGAGCTTTTCCAGAACAGGTCAGTCCACGAATTATGTCGCTTGAAAGTGCTGATTACTTTGGAACATGTGAACACTTCAGTGGTCAAAAAAAAAAAGAAGAATCTTAATTAGCAAAACTTCGATTGCAAACTTTCATTGTATGCAAATGAGTCTTGTGATGAGCGTGTGGTTTATTTTTGGCAATGACTGAAATGACGCACAATGTGCTCATCACGTTTTTTATCTCTGGCAATGATGTAATTTCTCTCAAATCAAGGCCCTTGAATTTTCGTGTAATATTATACATGCATATAGCCTGCGACCATAGACGTATTTCCGGTCGTCGCTAACATGTGTACTAAATCAATTCAGAAACAAATCGTCGAATAAGATATGAAAAGTAAATTTTATATCCTGAAGTATACTCGACCCTTGACCTTTAGTGAGTAAATCCTGTTTCATGTAGAATTAATTACCTCCTCATTTCTTATCTAGTCTCCAAGCAAGTGAGACTAAATACCGATTATATGAGTGTTCTTGTTTTCCATAGTTTTCCATAGTTTTTATTTTGATCACATTTATGATGAAATAGAAGGCAAAGCCAGGGTGAGTTTTGCTTGTTGCTTGCAATCTCTTAAAAAAGAAAACAACTCAGTAGAGAATAGAAATTGTGGGAGCTGTAATAACCACTGAATGGACCAAGTAAATGTTTGAACAAAAATTCACCAAATAAGAATTGACAATTATTTTGATTCACAGGTCTACCAAGCAATATTCACATGTGAAATACAGTAACTATAGTTCAGAAGCACCTGGTAGCACTGACCTTTGACAGTACGGTACAGATACTTCCATCGTGTAAGGCAACCAAACCATGCATTGTCACTTGTGATCTGAAAACAAAAGAAACCATGTACTGTAGATCAAACCATAACTAATCTTACTGTTGTTCCCCTGCTCTGGCAAAGACTTACTAGAAACAACTATTTCTAAGGGACCAGTCATAGTTTAAGTTGGAGGGGGGGTTGAAGGAGAAATTGGGAGGCCTTCAATTTTTTTTGGATGGAGTAGGGGGGGCCTTAAAATACCAAAAGATGACCTTGGGGGGGTCTCCAAGTTTCTTTTAAGTAGCATCCCTACTGAGCAGCATGATGCTTGAGTATTAAAGGACCTGATTTTGATTCAGTTTTACACAAAGTCCTATATATTTATGTAATACTAAAACAATTTAATCAGCATTTTGACAAAAAGATTTAATGCTCAAATAGTAGGTGCATCAACACAACATCCATTATTGTGTAACACTGAAACAATTTCATAGGCATTTTAACAAATGATTACATGCATAAAGTCATGGTATGCAATCTTAGTATCGAAATCATTATTTGTAGATGAGGTTGATGTGGACTCACTGTCTATGTCACTGCATGTCAAGTTTTTTGCTATTAGAGCATGTACTGCTCATATAAAAAGCAGTAAGCTTTGGCTGATTATCTTCTTTCTTCCTTGAAGTGGTCCTGTCGGCCTCTAACCTTTCGATGGCTTGTCTTATCTCAATTATAACACAATCACTGATATATCCTTGCTCTATAAGCTGTTTGAGAGGCTCTAGTAAGTAAAGTAAAAGCTTTATTAATGTGTCAATGTATTTAGTTTTCACAACTAATTGGGGACACAAGTTGTGAAATCTCTCTCTCAGTTTAGTGTGAAATGCTTCTCTGTTGTTAGTTGGCATATTCGGAAGTGACAGTGAGTAAGAACGGTAAAGTAAAGAAAACGTTATGTGTTATCACCATTTGGGTATTATGTAAGAAAGGGGGGCCCTTAAATCTTTTAACATGATTGAAGGGGGGTACCTAAAAAACATGGGTGCTATTAGTAGGGGTCTGGAAATAATTTGGGATAAAAAACAATTTCTCCTCCACCGCCCCCCCCCCCCCCCCCAACTTAAATCATGACTGGTCCCTAAGACTCATAAAGAAAAATGTTTAAAACAAAAATAGAATGTTTTCATTCAAGGCCATCACCATCAAACAAAGAAAACCCTTTCTCAATAGGGATGATGGACTGGACCACCTGGTCATTTACAGTCCTCTAAGGGAATATGTACTGAATTTTGCCATTACATAACCGAAACTCATTTTACCTTTGCTAATCAAGTTTGAGTGATTCCAACAAAATATTTAAGTCATTTTAAAACCTTTTGGCTCTGAGTTTTGGAAATATATGTTTCTAGAATAACTAAATTAATTTTGGTATTTCACACAACTCAGACCCAATACATAATTATCTGAAGTTCTCCATCTTAACCCATTTGCCCCATGGGCAAGTTAGATGCCAGATTGTCTGTGATACTGATGACATCACTAGTTAGTACAAGGGACAAAAAATTGGATCTTCACAAGGCGTTTTGGGCAGTTCAGGTGTAAATAGGTTAATTTCAAACTGCTGAATCACCTTTCACAACAACATACAACAACCTATATAGACAAAATGCAATACAAATATTCAAAACTTTGCTTGCAATCTACCAACCAAGCAAAGTGATTTTGCTTCTGTCTGGTTCAGACATTCTACATCCTTTTATTTCTTTTTTTTGGTGGGGGGGGGGGGGGGGGGGGGGTCCCAGGGCATGCAAATAACAAAAAAAACATTTCATGACACCCTTAAACAAGAGCTCTGTACAGTCCAATTAAATAATATTGGTATAAGTACGTAATTATTCAAAATTATATTCATAATATCATAGGTGACGAATTACTCCTTAATTTTGGTGCAAAATTTCAGCGCTAATTTGTAATTTCACATGTGAAATTACAAAATCGCCATGGCAACCCCTCCGTACATCTCTGTCAAGATGGCGACGAAGTTTTAAAATGCCGTGAATGAAGATGTCAGGGCACAAAAAGACGCTGAACACACAAGAGAACATCAAGAAGGATTTTAACAGGTATTTTGCCAAAAGCCAAATATATATAAGCCAAATTTAAGGTCTAAACATTTGAGAGAGTGGAGTTCTCGATCGATACGATCCAGGATAAACATGTCAAAAATCCAAGATTACTAACGTAATTCGTCACCCATCAATGATGATATTAATAGGTAATCAAATGGTATACTCGTGAAATTAGGGAATAATTTCACTTGCGTTTTGTCCAAATCCTAATTAACTTCTAAGGATTTGGACAAAACGTGCGTGAAATTATTCCCTAATTTCACTCGTCACCATTTGATTACACATACTAATAAACTGAAGTGTGAACCCTAGCTTTCCCTCGTAGACTGAATGAAATAGGAAACATTTGACTCTGTAGACAAAATTTTCCACATGGTACTATTTATTTCTAAGTCACCATTTTGCAAAAAGGCAATTTTTTTACTTTGGCCTTCTAACAAGGCATACATACTCTTTTCCACTTCATCTCACTGTTTTCAAAGACATGATAAAAGTCCACCAAACTAGCAACAAAAGCGAGAATAAAAAAGTAAAGATTTAGTGACAAGAAAGAGATGTTTAAGACTGACAGAGGGCTGCATGGATTTCATTGGATAAACTAGAATAGTATAATAATATTAGGACACCAAAAATTACTTGTTTGTACCTTAATTGTTTTGTTTGGCTTGTGTTCAGTGACTTGAATACAAGATATTTCTCCACAGGTGCTGTGTAAGAAATTAATACAATAATTTATTAATCTATGTCAAGAGAAGGGAAAATTGAGCAGTGTAGTGGGATGAGCGGTTGATGTCCCACCAGTGAGTGCAACCATGCAGTGATCAGAAGTTCCTTTTTTCAGAGGGAAAGCACATATTAATGGGAAAAAGTAGGGAACCCTCATCTGTCTGATCACAGGTTACCGTTACAGGTAAAAAATTAAATTCAGGTTAAATTTCTTTTAAACTACCGGTAGATTGATTCTCAATTTCCCCTGTCTCCTGTAGCCCTGATTATTCACGACTTAGGGGAATTGAGAATCAACCAAGGTTGAAAATTTTTAACCTGAATTTAATTTTGACCTGTATCATAAAATGCAGACTGTGGACTGACTGCAGACTACTGTTTGTAAGGTTAGAAAACAGTGAGACTATGGTTATCACGTTCTCATTGGCATGGTCAAGTCAGCAGTCTGCATTTTAGACTGACCGCATAAAGAATGGCTTTGTGCCAGATGTGATACCACTTAATTGACAATATTCAGACAATACCTAACTCTGTTTTGCTTTCATGTGTATGTGTTTTTTCCCAGATCACTAATGCATAACAGAAATGTGGTGATAAACTGTGTTGATGTGACCAACCAAAGGCCATGAAAAACTGCAAAAAACTTTCTGGTTGTGCTAATGTTTGGGCAGTGATACAGTAAGCAGCTAGACGCTGGTCACCACAAGGGTATAATGTAGGAAATGTAACAAACCTAATGTAACGTAAGTTTAAAAAGTAAAACAACAAAGTAAAAAAAGGAAACTTACTGCTCTTTGGTTTGTAGAAGGACATCAAGCCAACAAAATGTTGTAAAGGGATCCAATAAGGAGGCTAGCAAAATATTAAACTAACTCTTAGCAATTTGTAAATATGTTGATTATTTAAATTAAAAGGTGCTTTAATTAACTGTGTTACTTTGATGCATAAAGCATATAGAGGCAGCGTGGCCAAGTTGTTAGAGCACTGGACTTGTAATTTGGAGGCGCGAGTTCAAGTCCCTCAGCCCTGAATGCTAGCTGGATTGGTTCTCGGTAGTCCTGAGCCAGCTGGTCTTTAGTAAATAATTGCTGCTTCTAATATCATACGTCTATACACTATAAGGCAGTACACTTTACATTAAATGTGAAGCTTACATTCCTACAGCAGAGCAGCTTATATGCTTGTCTAACAGCATGCCTTGAAGTAGAAAAGATATTTTAATGTTAGGATTTATAAATTAGTTTTAACTTTTAAAAGCAAACATCTAACTAACACATTTAGAAAGACTAACGACTAAATTTTGCCTGCACATGCTTTTCATAGTTTAAATAGCACCTCACCAAACTGAAAAAAAAATTTGAACCACAATGCAAACACCCCTTAAATTTATAAACATCTTTCTTCAAATAAGTGCCCCCAATCCCCTTTTCTCAAAAAAGGGACACATGGAGCTTATTCAATTTATTATTTAATTGGTAGAGTGCTGCACCAGTATCGCAGAGGTCAAGGGTTTGAATCCCGTATTTTTTTCAGGCTTTCTTTTCACAATTAACTGCAATAAATTGTGTATATAACTGTGATGATCATCCTTCATTTAATTCTTCACTCCGCAGCTCACATATATGATTTTCCTGTCTTCAGAACTTCACTATTACACCCTCCGCAAAAACAACTCTTTAACAGTAGCTTCAAATTAAGCCCGTATAACCAGTACATTATTTTTACCTCTTGTGAAGGAACAGCTTTCTAAACTTATCCTTTTCAAAGTTGGTAAAGGTGTCATAAACAACTGCCAGAAGCTGTTATTAAAAGGAGAAATTACTGTCATTGAAACCCAAAAATGGTATGTTACGAGGCCACATAATTGTCTCTTGCAAAAGTTCAAAGGTTTGTTTTATTTAATGAGTCTTGCAAGTCTAAGTTTTTGAGTAGATCTGATTCTTTTCACGTCAGGTCTGAGTTTCCTTTACACTCCTTTGAAATCTATGGATGAAATACTATTAAAGCAGTGAATATACTAATGATTTTACAAAAAATAAACAGTTGAAAAAAGTTTTCTGCAATGCATGAGGAATGTGCTTTATTATTGTTATTATTATTATTATTATTATTATTATTATTATTATTATTATTATTATTTTGTCATGAAATTACATAGTATTTTGCATAAAAAGAGCTCTTGGGGTTGAGAAAAAAATGAAATTACATGTACATGCAACTTTCAGCTTTGGAGACTGCACAGTCAAGTGAAATAAACAAAAAACCTCAATGTGTTGCCATAAAAAATGTGACCTCATAGAGTTCCTTCTTACCAAATTCATAAGAAAGTAAAGAGTTACTGAAATGTAGACCGCAAAGTAGATGACAAACCAGCGTGATCGATTGTAGGAAGGCATCATCACATCTGGATAGCTAAAGTGCAAAGAAATATTTACATGAAGTATATTTTGGGAATTTACATTGTCTATATTATAAAATGGGAGTAACTGATAACAGTGGAGCTAGGTTTTTAATTCTAAGAGCATCTACTAATCTGTGGAATTCAAATCTATCTGCATTTTTGATTAAATCTACACATGTAGGTTAATTCTCAATATATATTCTTGGAGACAATGGAAATTGAGAATCAGCGTGCTGGTTAAAAATATCTTATCCTGAAATCAAATTTGACCTTTAAAAAGAGGTGCTTCTGTTAATAATCAATAACCTTTCAGTTCATTATTATCAGAAAATAAACATACTTAGCTGTAGTCAGCAACACAAATAAACTGATGAAACTTCTCCAAAAACTGCTGAAAAACTAATTTTACAAAAGTTATTTGTCAAGAAAGACTGCATTGTGCACTTAGTTGAGTTACAAGTTACACATTTATGGTGGAATCTTTGTTAAGAACTGTCATGCATAACTTGTGAACTTCACCGTAAATTCAAGTATGAGCCAGAGAATACCCAAGACAACAGAGCACATGCCAGTTCCATTTTAGTACCATAAAGAACAGGAGTACTATAAAAATTACCCTTTGGATGGGATGCAAGTTAGTTCATTTGGGGTTATGCCTTACATTAGAGAATATTAGCACCAGTGACAAGAGTAAGAGTACCTGTACAATACATACTGTAACTGACTGTGCAAGCATTTTCAAGTCTCTTATTAGTTTCGGTCATAACTTTCACCTTAAACCCACTTTAAAACAAGTTGAGTAGCAAAACAAGATATGCAACCCTGCTTTAAACTGGTTTGTTGAAGCTAAAACAGGTGAGGTTGTTTAAATTATAGGCATTTTAAGCTCTTAATCTATTTTATTCATTGTCTTCTTCCACCTTATTTTCATAATCCAGTTTCTTTCACGTTAAGCTTCTTGGGGCAATTCCAGAGATTATGCCTTTTATAATCAATCCCAGGGTATAACTTAATTGGGGTATATGGACTTGCGAGACTGGCATGATATGTTAGGATCATTTTTAGTAACAGCTTAATTGCTGGTAACTCCCAATTAATATGAGAGAGATAATAACAACCAAAGGCATACCTCATCTTCATCATTGTCAGAAAACAAATAAAATCCTGTGAAGAAAGTTAACAGTTTCTATAAGCAAGAAAAAATATACCTCACCATCTTAAGTTTACAGTAATGAAAGGGCTTTTTTGTCCCTAAGCTCCATAAAGATGTAGCAAATAAAATTAATATTTCCTTCAAACTCGGGTAAAAGACAGTTGTTAATAATAATGCAATTAAATTGACCTAAAATGCCCTGCTAAATAGAGGAGATAGCTTTTCTTTGTTTTATGTTGTTTTTATGAGTAAATGGACCAGCTAGTTTCGCGACCTCTTATGTTGTCTGCCATTTACAGAAGAAAAGTTATGCAAAAATGTAGCTGTTGTTGACTTTACTCTACAAAACACAAGTTTGGATTTATGTCTAACTTATGTTGGTCTTAAAAGTTAGTTTCAATTTTGAAGCCTAAGTTTCGCTGGCTATCATGATCAGGTAACATGAGAATTCCTGCAGAAGACCGTCATAGGAGTTTGCCTAAAAAGTGGCTTGGCATTCTCCAACTGGTAGTTAAATAATTCTTCTTGAAAAAAGTCGCTGTCCCTGAATACACAGAAAGATGAGAACGCGCTGGAAAGATGAGAGACACTTTTCGGAGAAAAAATATGATCCTCCGTGCTGGGGAAAAGGCACATTTTATTTGAAGACAGGAACATTATAGATGTAGGCATACTATAAGCTTGGAAATATTTTGAATGAACGATAAAACAATCACTCTCATAATCATCAGCTTACCCAGCATTGCAAATATCAGTATGACGAACAATAAAAGGATCAGCATATCCAAAATGGGTGGAAGTGAGAATAGAATTTGTCGAAGGGATCTGTGGGGCACAGAAAAAAAAATCATATTCAGACAGCCTTTAACAACCAAAGACAAGAAAATGAGCAGAGAATAAAACTAAAAGAAATATTTCTTTGCAATTCCTGTAGAGGAAACAGAGGTAATGTAAAAACAAACTTAGTCATAGCCTAGGGAAAACAGGGAGAACAATATGCAGTGTTACAAGTCAATAATATAATAATTTATTATAATATAGAATGCATTTACATGCAATTTAAAGTAGTTAACAACAAGGAGCACATTCAGTGCTAGTGCTTTATGTTTGGTCTATTTGCTCATGGCTAACATCATTCATGTGATAATCAGTGGCATAAGGAGGTTCCTTTATCCAGCATTTTGTGCCATAAGGTTTCTTTCATCCAGTTGTAATGCCCCACCCCCTCCTTGTTGTTTTTTTCCCACTGATATTTTTTTCACTTTTCATATGAGCTATTTTGAAAAATAGCTCATATGTAAGTGGTGTGAGCTTATTATGTATCTTTGCGGCTTTGTATCTTTGTATGTTCGGATGTTTGTTGCAAGAGCCAATAAGGCTGAAGGTACTATGAGTTGATGCTTAGGAACCAATGAAATCTTGTCATCTATTTAAACATGGAATTGCTTAAGGTCGAACAAGGGCACTTTGAGACCAATATCTTGATTCTTCACAATTTTTTCATCTTTTATTACGGCTAGCTACAGCTGTTTGGAAGCATTACATTAAACATCTTCATGATTCAAATGCGGTGTACGGTACAACGCTCGTATTTATGAGTTGTGTTTCACCTGCTTCAAGGTAGAGTATAAAATATCATGTATTTTCGAAGCTCTTCCCATGAAACAATAATTGATATTCAGATATGGACTTTAATTTGAAAGTATGCGGCCTATAAATTGTGGTTTTAGATTTCCTAAAGGCAGCTTATTTTTTTGAAAGCTGTACTGAGTATCTGTGTTAATCCTGTAAACAAGCTTTAAGAATATTATTCTCTTGCTTACAAAGTTCAACAGACCTTTTTCATTCTGGCAAAACAAACAAAAAAAGAATAATAAGTGAACAACATGATACATCCTTCCTGCATACTAAGTATTATAGTTATTGAAACTTATTTTATTTAGTAAAGATGTGTAACTTTAATAGAAACAGTAGTGTTAAAAAATAAAACTGGGAAGAAGCTAGTTGACACAATAATTAGATACTGTTTTATTGAGTGGAGTAACATGATATGAGTAGAAATATATTTTGGCAGTTTGATAATTTTCTTGGAAGGAAATGAATGTTAGGCTATTATCAACCTTAACGTTGCTTGAAGTGTAATTTAATTGCAGATGTTGAAATGAAGCCAAGGTGATTTCTACTGCAGGCACCCAACCTCCATCTGGTGATGCAGTTGTTAAATTTTAAAATAATAACTAATACTTCCAAAAAATGCAAAGCATGCCCAATAATTCTCACCTTCTCACTCCGTAACAGTAATGAGTGTCTATCAGAAACAGAGGTCGCAGAGCTCGCGTAACTCGGAAGTGATTCTCCATGCTTATAAGAACAGTAATTGCTTCTGCGTACATCACAACTAAAGTAATAATCTATAGTGGGGTAAGAAAGAAAGAAAATGGTGTGATGTGGTACTTCCAGCTTGCTTTCTAATCACGGCAATTCAAGCTCACGACTTAACATTTAATGAGCAACAGTTTTTTGTTTCTAATTCTTTTCTTTAAAAAACAAAGAAAGAACATTTAAGGTTATTCACTTTTTTCATGTTTTACCACAATGGCTTAAGGTGTTTATAAGCGAAACACAATCCTCCTGCTTAAATGCTACATTTAGGTACAGTAAATAATATGCTGCCTTCATAAAGGGTTCACTTTCATTATTAAGCTGCTTCAAAAGATATTAAAAAATAACATGCCCTAAGTTGATTGCACAAACAGTACATCTACCCATTTCAAAGCTGACGACTTACATAATTTTCACCTGCCTCAGTGTGGAGTACAAAAGAACATATTTTGAAGGTTTACAAATTACATGGAAATTATTGATATTAAGTTATTAAATAATATTTAACTTGGAATAATGGGTAATGCTGCATTTTTATAAGTTCAAAGAAACAGATGTTTTTCGTTATAAGATATACCACAACTTCATCAAGTTTGTAAAGTGACAAAAAGGTGTGGAAAGTCATAAAAAGGTAGCATAGACATGAAACTGTAGGTACCAACTGTTAGCAGTTGATATGTGCATTAATTAGTGCGATCCCCTAACCTTGAAAAGTGTCCTCTTGTGAGTAAAGTAGGACTTTGCTCCTTGCCACTTAAGTTTCACACCACATCCACAAGCAATGACTGACAATGAAAAAATTTCAAGAGCTCCATGGACCTGAAAATTGATCACAAAAGGTTGTATGCATGAGATTACATCAAATCCTGACTTGCTTAGTTAGGAGATGGCCATTCTGACCAATTACAATGCTACTGAGCAAAAGGGCTTTTACCAATTACGCTAGGCTTTTTTATTCTCATCATAAATTATTTCTTTCAGCAATGGCATTACAGTTGACTCTCTTTACGGACACCGCTATAAGACAGACACTAAGTAAAATGGACATCTAGAAGTCCCTGCTTTCCTATACTCCCTTAAGACAGCATCACTCTTACTGTTAGACAGACACTTAAGAGTGGGCCCCAAAGGTTTGCATCTTAAAGAAACTTCACCGTATAGGGAAAAATTTGATGATGGTCAAACAGCTACAAAGTTTAACACAAATACAAAATATAAATGGACTTCTCAGGGTGATGTACCACTAAGTGGAGGAATTTTTCTAAATGCTTGTAGCATAGTCTGTGAATATGCTTTCAGACAGGCTCGGGGGGGAGATCTGTTATATCATGAGTGGTTCTTCTACAGCATCAGATTAAGACCTAAAGTGAAAGCTACTCTGAGAAGGGACCTTGGGGTTTTCATCATTACCCAAGAAGACTGAAAACATGTAACCATTGCCAGATGAAAGAGCAAAGGCAGTTTCTCCTCAGTCATTTCAAGGCCCTGAGTGATGATCCAGCCAACAACAACAAGCTTTATTTGACAGCAAGGAATTGAACCGGTCCTACAAGTGCACCGTCTAAAATAAGAGCCACCCATTTGAGCTATATACCAGATGGTAGCATTAAAGGGGCTGTGTCACGACAGTCCAGTTCATTTTGTTTAATTTTGCCAATTACTCACCCTCAATCGCTATGGAACTTAAAGTAAGCAAAGAAATTACATGGAAATGACAAAATCAGAGATTTGAGACAAACAAAGATGTCTCCTGCTGAGCATTATTTTTGAAGTTGCCAACAGCAGAGATCAACTTTGAAAAACTGTTAGGCTGAACAGTTTTCAAAAACCCTAATTTCAATCCGTTTCAATCTTCTTCAGTTTTGCCCATCCGTGGCTTCTGTTGTATCTGTTGTGTTATTTTAACCTTCCTTTAATGTTTTAAGTGTTTACTTTTAAGTTTCTCTTAATTTAACGGGCATTTTGTAATGACCTAATTTGACTGAATTTTGTGACACAGCTGCTTTAACTACTTACGCGTGCTGGCAAAAACAATATATCATTAGCTGGAACGTCCCTATTGCCAGGTCTTTCAGTGAGTGCCAGACAAAGAAGAAGCAAAGAAGCCACCATATCCACCAAGTAGAAACATGTAGAGTGAGCTCGGAGGTACCATCGCATTGTTTCAGGGGTTGGGTGGGTGTCATGTTTGTCATAATTCTGTCCCTCTTGGAGGAATATAGCAGCATCCTGGAAAAAAAAAATTATGGAATCACACTCATGCACAGCAGTAGAACTTTCTTGGGTACATAGAAAGCCATATCAGATAACCTGGTGCTAGTTAATATGGGGCTAGTACCTTTCTCTTGCTCAATAAGCAGAGAAATAATTTTAGGGGGTATTATTACAGTACCGCTCAAAAGTAAGTTGATACTTGAGACTCGAACCTCGCATTTCAAAGCCCAAACGTTTCAAGTTTCCAGACGCGAGGATTGAGTCCCAAGTTTGGAGTTTTGAGGCTCGAGAAGCAAGGTTTTTATGTGAAATTATTTTTGTACAGTCAAACAGCTGTTCAGAAGTTTGCACCGTCGATCAGTGCTTGCGGTGCAGTGTACTGTAATAAACTGTTTGAATTGCCAGCTTCAGCAAGCTTTCAATAAGTGTAAATCAATATTTTCGGTTGCGGAGATTTATCCTGCATTTACAGTTTATGTAGTTTTTGCTCGCCATGTTCTGAGATTTTAACAGATGAACGGTGAGGCTCAGCAATTCTCTCACTTGCCCCGGTTTTCATGCAAATCTTGATAAAGATTTATACGATAAAATATCTTTGTCAAAAGTGGCATTTTTACAAGCATTTGAGTTTGCTACTAAACACTTTCGTGTAAATGTGGCTTAGAACAATTTCGTAGATGTGTTTAAACAGTAAATCTAAAAGACTAAATTTAAGTCTTTTGCTGGCCAAGTATTAAAATTCGAAAACACATCTCGGCAGCAAATCCCTGGCTTGTCACGCTTGTATGTAAATCTACATAAAGTCACACAATAATTTCAGGGAAAACTTTATTTGTTTTAGGGACCAATAGGGGGGTCGGGGGGGGGGGGGGTTCAGAAAAAAGTGGTGTATCAAAACTTTACCCCCCCCCCAAATAATTACATATGATTTTGACCCCCCCCTCGGCATAAAGTCACACAATAATTTCAGGGAAAACTTTATTTGTTTTAGAGACCAATCGGGGGGTCGGGGGGGGGGGGGGGTCAGAAGAAAGTGGTGTATCAAAACTTTACCTCCCCCCCCCACCCCAAAAAAATAATTACATATGAAAATTGAACTCCCCTCAGCAATAACAATTTTTGAAATGCAATCCCCCCTACCCCTCCAACTCCTTCTAGACCAAGTCTCTTTTGCCATCCTTGGGCATTGATTTCATAAGCTATAAGGGGGTGTTTACATGAGTCACCCTGGAGCAAGTTCACTTCGGTTCCCTCTCATGGCTCTACATTTGTTTACATGATACCAACACAAAATGTCATGCCGGTGAGAGTCACCCTGGCATGAGTTCACCCTGGTTGTTGTACTGGGGCGAGAATTTCACTCTGGTACGAAATCTTGAAATGGTATCATGTAAACGTCTAACGACGACAAGTTTTGGTGTGAAATCGGTCTGCGAGTAGACTGGAACATATAGTGCATGCGTAATGTTTGCGATTTTCAATCACACATGTATTTTCATCATCATCATCATCAATGTTTATCTATACACGAAATCGTATCATTTTACATGGTCTTCCTAGGAATCGTGCTTAAAACTAGACTAAAATACTCTAAGGAACTATTGACTATAATGTTAAAAATACAAAAACTTACATTATGAATAATACAGTGGGTCATGGTGTATTAGAAAAATCTTTCCCATGAATTGAAGTTTTAAAAACATTTAAACTAGGCAGTTTTCTAATCTCTGAGGGAATCTTGTTCCACAGAACAGATCCTCTGTAGTGTAGGCTCCCTTTAGCAGACTCAGTTCTGGGTCTGGGGACATAATAATTTAACTCAGAATTTCTAAGATTGTGTGAATGTACATTTGAGGTGTTGGTAAAGATCCGCCTCAGATACGATGGGGAAAGATTTTATCAACATGAAGTGTACCTTCAAATAACGAGATATGAAACCACCCTGTCATTATGTAAACGTGATAAGAAATCAAAAAAGTCATGCTAGTATGAAACTCACACCGGCGCAATTTTTCTCATATAAACACCCCCTAAGATACTGGTAGTTGGCAGTGTAGCGTGAGATTTTGAAGGTGCACACAGGGGAAGAAAAGTTAGCGTGCTGAAGGCGCCCCAAACCTGGGGGAGTCTCAGGGCATGTTCCCCAGAAAATGTTTAAATACGGGGTCTCAGAAATGCCATCTCCTTCGTTTTCTGCAGGACATTTTCAGTGAATAAAGACGAAGGAAAATGCAGTAATTAGCTTTTTATTTTACCCATCTATCTCTAGTGTTATCAGTATGGTACAGACTGTTTATGGCAAAAAAAGGTAAAACAGTGACGCCATCAGGACCGTTACAAGCAAAGGGCGACTCTGTTATAATGCCATCAATATCAATTATATTCTTGTGCTTGTGTACATGCAGGATTGCAATAGAGCTCAATCTCTCATCTGTCATGGTCCTTCATAAAGGAAATTGCAGTCCCTTCATACCGCTGAAGCTACGCTCAGCTTTGCATGTTGACACAGGATAAGTCAACAAAGTTATGAGACCTACATTATACTCTGGGATAGAATTGTAGTTGGCTTGGAGGTCAAAAGCCTCAACCAAGGTCTGTGGCGTCACATTCAGATCCATTTCACTGCACTTAACATGGGCACCCAACGATGGTTTCCTCCAAAATACGCTGAAAACACTTTTTAGGCTATCCAGTGTACTTTTAGATTTCTAGAAATGCATTCTAAGCCGGGCTACAAAATTTTTAACTATTCGATCATCCTAGTAGCCTGAATTTCATCTGATTACTTCCGAGTCGTTATTACTCCCTCAGTAAGGTCTGAATCGACCAGCCGTTAATGCCGTCCAGTGACGTCACTACTCCTTGACCTTTGCTTTAATTCATGCAAAAAGTAAAACACGATTTCAAGTGGCAAACCGAGAAATATCGTTTAGAAATGTCTGCATGATACAGAATTGCTTTATTTTTTTCGATCGTAATTCATGTTTAACGTTCAAACTATCAACTGCATGCAGTATAACTCTGAACCGGTTGCACTGAATTCTATAATCAAACTCAGTCGAAATCACGCAATGAAATAAATGCACACACGAAACACTTGGTTCAAAAACACAATGGTTTGCTTTAATTGAAAAGAAGCTATTTGGTCCTTAGCAAAGAAAAAAAAAAAGGAAACGAGAAAGAAAAGCTAACAGAATCGTTACACTTGATGGTGAAAATAGCAAGAAGGTCGATAACATTGACCTCAGAAAACTTCGGGTAAACAAAATCACCGGCCGCCAAAACCACAAAGCGGCTCTAAATGAAAAACCTACCGACTCTCCGCAATGATTCTTCATTCGCAGTTCAATTTAGCATTTTAGTCTCAAAGACAAGGGCAATTTTGCTGTTTAAGACAAAGATTAAGCTTCTCGAAATGTTTGAACCACACGAAAGAATGCCAGGGATGCGACCCGCTGAATATCAAGCGACAATCCCGCTAAAATTTTTCATAATTATACATAATTATGCAAATGTTTAGACAATCAACCAATCAAAATCACTACCCGGTTTTCGGGTAGTGAGTGACGTCACTGGACGGCATTAACGGCCTGTCGATTCAGACGTTGCTGAGAGGAGAAAACGACTAGAAGCAATCGGATGAATTTCAGGCTATCATCCTAGGGGAATTTAAGTCTTTTCGAAATTACAAGGGCTTCAGTATTATTTTTCCGAAAATTTTAGGTGCAATATAACGTTTTACGAAATTGAGAATTTTTCAGATTCCCCTCTCCATAACATTTTAGCCTCCAAAAATTTTACGTTTCCTTTTTTCTTTGAAAAATAGTGTAACCTGGGTAGTAAAATATGAAAAACAGGAACCCCATCATGGAGTTACATTAGGTCTGCCGGCTTGCATGACAGTTTGTCACGCTGCGCCAAAATTACATCCCAGCCTACCACGCAGACTTTCTTACGGCTTTGTCATGCATTCCTTCCCCACTGCGTGACGAGCAAAAAGAACGTCCGTGTAGGAGGCCAAAATTGCCCCCCATTTTAAAAATTGTAGTTGTGGTTATAGAAAGTATAAGAGATTTGAAATGCCTTCACAGTCTGTTCGAATATATATATTGCCGCCGCTATAGAATATTAGCTGGCGAAAGCGTAAACACGGCCTCTGAAGATCTGAATTACTTAAATATCGCACTTAATTAAACAATACCCCACTAGAAAAGAATCTACATGCATGTTTTCGGAACTATTCCTAGGCAGTGAACCATGACAGATGAGGATATCACAATTCAAATACGAAAAAATATACGTTTCAGAAGCAATACTCCAGTAAAGCTTCCTTTTATGAAAAGATAAAAAGACAAAAAATGTATGAATAGTCTTACTTACCTCTAGTTACGATTCCAACCCGGTAAAAATGTCACACAAAAACACCGTAAAGACACGACGTGCGAGAGCTTCTAAGAACAAACTCAATCGCAATGCACTATGGGAAGACGTTCACTCCTCCTCTGGGAGCCTATTGTGACAAATGCCAGGGGAGGTGGGGGGATGTACCATGGATTCTTGCATGCGGCGCGAGAGTTAGTAACAGGTAAAGACTGGATCGAACCGCGGAAAACGCGCGTGAAAAGTGTCTGGTACTTTTTTATAATAAGGTATGGACTTGAATGCAGCAATAATCAAATGGTCACAGTTGAGGAAATTTGCCACAAATATATGCATATTCTTCCAAAATAGCATTTATATATTAGTTTTGAGCCAGACATCTTGGCGCTTGAGTGACATGACATTTATTATTTTACATAAACATTTGTTTGTAAAAATATGATAAAAGAATGCAGAGCTGTCGGTCCAGACTGAGACTTTTTGCCAATTACTTTTTCAGTCCGCCAACTGTTGTGTGTTAAAAATAAAAATAACATCCTCTTCTTCCCCGTATTTTCCAGATCTTGGATAAAGTAAATAGCGTAATTCAAGTTCATGGAACGTCTTCACAAACGTGACATAAAGATCAATAAATGTGAAATGACCCCAGAATGTATGCTTCACAATTGACTGGCTTTCTGCTAAAACGTGAGTTCAATCACGCCAAGAGAAAAATGTAAAATAATAAAATAAAAACACTATTTATCCTCGAATCGTTGCTGTTTGTCCTCTCCCAAAGGCCTTGAAGGAAGAAATTGTTTGCTAAGTCTGCTAAGACCCGAGAGCTGAAGCTGAAGTTTTTATTGGTGCTTGCATTATTCTTTTCATTTGATTTCTTTGATACGGCAACGCCGAACATAGGATTCAATTCACTCAGTTTCCAAGCCTTAACCATTAAACTCAAGAGTAATTTGCTGTTCGGTGTTCCTCAATCCATGTATTTTTTTTTTGTATTTGTTTACTAACTTTTTGTTTACAGTTTATCATAGAGCTCAAGTGGGATCCTGGTAATGGGTTCATGATAACCGTCACGAATATAGAGACATTAAGTGACCACTAAGCCCACTATCAGAATGTTAATGTAATTGCTGTAGTTACTGTAGTTGGTGTAGTAAGTGTAGTTTGTGTAGTTAGTGTAGTTGGTATAGGAGCTGTAGTTGGTGTAGTAACTGTAGTTGGTGTAGTTGCTGTAGCAGTTGTAGTTAATGTAGTTGGTGTAGTTGCTGTAGTTGATGTAGTTACTGTAGTTGCTGTAGTTGGTGTAGTAGCTGTAGTTGGTGTAGTACCTGTAGTTGGTGTAGTAGCTGTAGTTGGTGTAGTTGGTGTAGTAGCTGTAGTAGCTGTAGTAGGTGTAGTTAGTGTAGTTGCTGTAGTCGGTGTAGTTGCTGTAGTTGCTGTAGTTGCTGTAGTTGGTGTAGTTGCTGTAGTTGATGTAGTTACTGTAGTTGCTGTAGTTGGTGTAGTAGCTGTAGTTGGTGTAGTTGGTGTAGCTAGTGTAGTTGGTCCAGTAGCTGTAGTTGCTGTAGTTCGTGTAGTAGCTGTAGTTGGTGTAGGTTGGTGATGTTGCTGTAGTTGATGCAGTTACTGTAGTTGCTGTAGTTAGTGTAGTAGCTGTAGTTGGTGTAGTAGCTGTAGTTGATGTAGTAGCTGTAGTTGGTGTAGTTGCTGTAGTTGGTGTAGTAGCTGTAGTAGGTGTAGTTAGTGTAGTTGGTGTAGTTGCTGTAGTTGGTGTAGTTCCTGTAGTTGGTGTAGTTGCTGTAGTTCGTGTAGTTGCTGTAGTTGCTGTAGTTGGTGTAGTTGCTGTAGTTGGTGTAGTTACTGTAGTTGCTGTAGTTGGTGTAGTAGCTGTAGTGGTGTAGTTGGTGTAGTTGCTGTAGTTGGTGTAGTCGCTGTAGTTCGTGTAGTTGCTGTAGTTGCTGTAGTTGGAGTAGTTGCTGTAGTTGATGTAGTTGCTGTAGTTGCTGTAGTTGGTGTAGTAGCTGTAGTTGGTGTAGTAGCTGTAGTTGGTGTAGTAAGTGTAGTTGGTGTAGTAGCTGTAGTTGGTTTAGTAGCTGTAGTTGCTGTAGTTGCTGTAGCTGGTGTAGTAGCTGTAGTTTGTGCAGTTGCTGTAGTTGGTGTAGTTAATGTAGTTGCTGTAGTTGCTGTAGTTGATGTATTTACTGTAGTTGCTGTAGTTGGTGTAGTAGCTGTAGTTGGTGTAGCAGCTGTAGTAGGTGTGGTTAGTGTAGTTAGTGTAGTTGCTGTAGTTGGTGTAGTTGCTGTAGTTCGTGTAGTTGCTGTAGTTGGTGTAGTTTGGTGTAGTTGCTGTAGTTGATGCAGTTACTGTAATTGCTGTAGTTAGTGTAGTAGCTGTAGTTGGTGTAGTAGCTGTAGTTGGTGTAGTAACTGTAGTTGGTGTAGTAACTGTAGTTGGTGTAGTTAGTGTAGTACCTGTAGTTGCTGTAGTTGGTGTAGTAGCTGTAGTTTGTGTAGTTGCTGTAGTTGGTGTAGTAGCTGTAGTTGGTGTAGTTGCTGTAGTTAGTGTAGTTGGTGTAGTTAGTGTAGTTGGTGTAGTTAGTGTAGTAGCTGTAGTTGGTGTAGTAGCTGTACTTGCTGTAGTTGCTGCAGTAGCTGTAGTTGGTGTAGTTGGTGTAGTAGCTGTAGTTAGTGTAGTTGCTGTAGTTGGTGTAGTTGATGTAGTTGATGTAGTTGGTGTAGTTACTGTAGTTTCTGTAGTTGCTGTAGCTGGTGTAGTAGCTGTAGTTGGTGTACTTAGTGTAGTTGTTGTAGTTGGTATAGTAGCAGTAGTTGGTGTAGTCAGTTAAGTTCCCGTAGTAAGTGTAGTTGCTGTAGTTGGTGTAGTTGCTGTAGTTAGTGTAGTTGGGGTAGTTAGTGTAGTTGCTGTAGTAGCTGTAGCTGGTGTAGTTGGGTTAGTTAGTGTAGTTGGTGTAGTAGCTGTAGTTGCTGTAGTTGCTGTAGATTGTGTAGTTGGTGTAGTTAGTTTAGTTAGTGTAGTTAGTGTAGTTTGTGTAGTTGGTGTAGTTATTGTAGTTTTGTGTAGTGGGTGTAGTTTGGTGTAGTTGGTGTAGTTTGGTGTAGTTTTGTGTAGTTGGTGTAATTTGGTGTAGTTTGGTTTAGTAGGTTTAGTTTGGTGTAGTTTTGTGTAGGTGATGTAGTTTGGTGTAGTTTTGTGTAGTTGGTGTAGTTTGGTGTAGTTTGGTGTAGTAGGTGTGTTGGTGTAGTTTAGTGTAGTTGGTGTAGTTTGGTGTAGTAGGTGTAGTTTGGTGTAGTTGGTGTAATTTGGCGTAGTTTGGTTTAGTAGGTTTCGTTTGGTGTATTTTTGTGTAGTAGGTGTAGTTTTTTGTAGATTGGTGTAGTTATGTGTAGTTGGTGTAGTTTTGTGTAGTTTGGTGTAGTAGGTGTAGTTTGGTGTAGTTTTGTGTAGTTGGGGTACTTTTGTGTAGTTGGTGTAGTTTGGTTTAGTAGTTGTTGGTTCGTGTGGTGTTGTGTAGTTGGTTAAGTTTGATGTAGGTGGTTTAGTTTGGTGTAGTTAACAACTACACTCGATACACCAACTACACAAACTAAACCAACTGCACATACTACACCAATTACATATACTACACCAACTACATATACTACACCAGCTACAGTAACTACACGAACTATACTAACTACACCAACTACACATACTACACCAACTACATATACTACACCAACTACACATACCACACTAACTATAGTAACTACACGAATTACACTAACTACACCAACTACAGCAACTACAACAACTACTTATACAACACCAACTACACGTACTACACTCACTACACCAACTACATATACTACACCAACTACGCATACTAAACCAACTACACATACTACAACATCTACAATAACTACACCAACTACACTAACTACACCAACTACAGTAACAACACCAACTACACTAACTACAGCAACTGCACCAACTACATATACTACACCAACTACACACTACGCCAACTACATATACGACACCAACTACACATACCACACCAACTACACTAACTACACCAACTACAGCAACTACAGCAACTACACCGACCACAGCTACTACACCATCTACAGCAACTACAGCAACTACATCAACTACAGAAACTACACTAGCTACACCAACTACACCAACAACAGCAACTACAGCAACTACACTAACTACACCAACTACACCAACTACAGCTACTACACCAACTACACCCAACTACATTTACGACACCAACTACAGCAACTACAGCAACTACAGCAACTACACCAACTACACCAACTACAGCAACTACACCAACTACAGCTACTACACTTACTACAGCAACTACAGCTACTACACCAACTACAGCAACTACAGCAACTACATCAACTACAGCAACTACACCAACTACACCAACTACGCCAACTACACCAACTACACCAACTACAGCTACTACAGCAACTACAGCAACTACAGAAACTACAGTAACTACACCAACTACACTAACTACATCAACTACACCAACTAAAGCAACTACACTAACTACATCAACTACACCAACTACACCAACTACAGCAACTAAACCAACTACAGCTACTACACCAACTACAGCAACTACACCAACTACAGCAACTACACTAACTACATCAACTACACCAACTACACCAACTACAGCAACTACACCAACTACAGCTACTACAGCAACTACATCAACTACAGCAACTACACTAACTACACCAACTACACCAACTACACCAACTACGCCAACTACACCAACTACGCCAACTACACCAACTACACCAAGTACAGCTACTACACCAACTACAGCTACTATGGCAACGTCAGCTACTACACCAACTACACTAACTACACCAACTACAGCCACTACACCAACTACAGCTACTACACCAACTACAGCTACTACACCAGCTACAGCAACTACAGTAACTACACCAACTACACTAACTACATCAACTACACCAAGTACAGCAACTACACTAACTACACCAACTACAGTAACTACAGCAATTACATCAACATTCTCATAGTGGGCTTAGTGGTCACTTAATGTCTCTATATTCGTGACGGTTATCATGAACCCATTACCGGGATCCTTTAGTAAGATCCATGCTGTTGTTTTTTCATCAACACATAGAACTTTCAATTGAACTTTTCCATACAGCATCTGAGTTGTTTGTTTCCATACAGCAGCTCACAGTGCAATGGTCAGTCATGTAGTCATAGTTTGCTAATCATCTTACATTTATCTTTGATTTCACAGACCGGTCTAGAGAAATGAATGCATGACAAACGAACCCCAAAGGACGTCTGCGGGGAGGCTAGGACCGGTCCGTCCCAAAAATGCTCACAATCATCTTTTAGTGTGGACCTACCGTGAATGAACGGTGTATGGTAGTGTGTGCGAAGTGAGCATTGCCGTGGTCCAGTTTTCAAACAATTTACATTCCCCCTTACACTTGATTCAAACCCTTCATAAAGTGATAGAAATGAAATGTGTCTCAATCTGGGCTCTTTTACGGTAGCGACAGAAAGTACTGAGGGGACAGGAGAGAAGAGAAAGGAGCTTTTTACAATAGGCTTACTACGTGATCAATTTTTCCTGTTTTTTAGGTGATAACATAGGATTAATAACTTCAGACAAGATTATTATTTTTGTTCCGTCACACGATATTTATCTGAAATTACCCACCCCTTCCCCTCAAAAATTGGAAGATTAGCAGCAACGCAGGGAGATATGTCCAGAAATGCACGCATTGGCGAAAATGGCAGAAATGGCAATTAATCGCCAAAATCGCCAAACTATAACCAAAAATTCAAATGAGATGGCAAAGGGGCCCTTTGCAAAGTGGCGATTTCGACGAAAATGGCGTATTTGGCGAAAATGGCAGAAATGGCGCTTAATTGCCAAAATCGCCAAACTGTAAACAAAAATTCAAATGAGATGGCAAAGGGGCCCTTTGGAAAGTGGCAATTTCGGCGAAAATGGTGTATTTGGCGAAAATGGCAGAAATGGCAATTAATCGCCAAAATCGCCAAACTATAAACAAAAATTCAAATGAAATGGCAAAGGGCCCCTTTGGAAAGTGGCGATATTAGCGAAAATGACGTATTTGACGAAAATGGCAGAAATGGCGCTTAATCGCCAAAATCGCCAAACTGTAAACAAAAATTCAAATGAGATGGCAAAGGGGAGAGTTGAAAAAACTGACCCCCACTCCGCGGACTACCCACTGACCCCACTCCGCGGACTACTCTACGGACTACTCCGCGGACTACTCTACGGACTAGTCCGCGGACTACCATGCGGACTACCCTAACTAATCAACCAAATTTACTTTCATGGAGAAAAGAGTTAGAAGAAGCGTACCTGCCTACAAGATCACACTTGATAAACAGCGGCCATCTTGATTTTCGCCATTTTACTCGACCCAGCCCTTCTTCTTCATTGCTAAGTCCATTGCAGCTTCCGTTCTTGGATCGTCACGCAACGCTTCTCTCCAAACCTCGCGTGACGATCCAAATAACGACTGCGTGCCCTACGTAGGAGAATACGTCTCCAAGGGCCTTGTGGGCCAGGTGAATCCAAAAATATGGTGACTTCCAAGCACGGCTATAAGTAAGTTCTTAAAAACATTTTTAAGCTGAATATAACAAAAACTGTTACCAGCGCCAATAGTGGTCATCGATTGGCTGAACGGCGTGCTCTGACTTGTGGCCGATGAAGACTGGGGCGAGGCTAAAGGAGAGCTGGGTCGAGTAAAATGGCGAAAATCAAGATGGCGGCTGTTTATCAAGTGTGATCTTGTAGGCAGGTACGCTTCTTCTAACTCTTTTCTCCGTGAAAGTAAATTTGGTTGATTAGTTAGGGTAGTCCGCATGGTAGTCCGCGCACTAGTCCGTAGAGTAGTCCGCGGAGTAGTCCGTAGAGTAGTCCGCGGAGTGGGGTCAGTGGGTAGTCCGCGGAGTGGGGTCAGTGGGTAGTCCGCGGAGTGGGGGTCAGTTTTTTCAACTCTCCCTAAATAAAGATTATTGATTGATTGATTGATTGACGAGTTGTATTCGATTATCAGTAAATGGTAATCTTCGTAATGTTCATGGCAACTTTCTTACCAAAAAATCCAAGATAGATATCCTTAATTTTCCAGGCTTGTAGGCATTGTTTGAATAGCGACAGTTCAACATTATATGTTATGAGGAATCCAGGTTGGTTCTTGGCTACGCATTCAGATAATTAGATGGTCCGTATTGCCTTGTACATCCATCCTGTTTGTTATAATGGCGTTTAATCGTACAAGTATATATACACGAGCTGGTTCATTGCAGTTTCACAGAACATGAACGTGTAAGGTTTAGTAGTTGTTATATAGACGCGGCGGCCATGTTCAAACAGTCGATTTTGGATAACTACCTTATGTAAGAAACGTTTGTGCACAAGATTTCCCTGAACAGGACACCCAAGGTATGCTATGGATGATGTCACTGGGTTCAATTTTTGACGATTAGTGTCATTCCCAGCCGACTTTGGTGGTCACTCTATGTAAGCAAAACGATTAATGTCGTTCACAGGGACTCTCAGGCAATTGTTAAAATAGAAGGTAAAAAGGCCGAGTGACGTGTTTCGACGAGCATTAGCATTAGCAATTTAATGGAACACATATTGTACTGAGAATTGGTTTGGTGGTCTCAGCGCAAAAAAACAATACATTTTCTAAATTTCTGGCCCCACCTCATAAAGTAATAATGGGACACATTTTTTAAGAACGAGACAAACATGTACACCCTCTTTTTATATATCTAGTTGATGAAAAGATACAGAATTAGTTTGAATGGGATATGTTTTATGAAAGAGACAAACAAGTTATTACTTTGATCCAATGTTTATGTACAATAAATGCGGTGAAGTATTGGGCACAAGTGACATTTCGTGCAGGTTTACATAAATTGGAAATAAGCGAATTCACACATTTCAAAATGGCGCATGCAAGCTGCTGGACTTTTCGGCTTTCGTTACTTTTAGGGGACCGTTTCTCTAAAGAGCAAAACAAGTAAGTGCGAGAAGAAAGTGAAGAGTTTAAAACGACGGAAGAAGATAATGTGTATAGTGGAGAACCAAAAAAGAATGAAGGGCACACAATGGTTATCGTGAAAGCATCTTTTGGCCAGGAACCATGCGTTTCGCAATCGCTTTTGATTTAAGGCTGCCTCACAATTTAATGGAACCAATGTGAAGAGAATTGTAACCAGTGAGGATTGTTAAGGTGTACATCGAACCTCAAAAGTTAGAGTGTCCATGGCAAGGAATTATTATGATTTCAAGGACTTGGTAGTTCTCTCCTCGAGTAATTAGTGGACTTGTAAGTTTTTGAAAGGAATGAACCATACAAAAGCAAATGATGCTAGTGTGATATTTCGGCGCATCACATCACTTTTGGTAAGTCAAGCGACATCGAAAGTAAGGAAATGTTTACTTAACCTGTGAAGTACATGGCACAAATACATATTAGCTTAACTGAAACGACTTCCATTTGTTGTTTTCAGATATATTTGATTCAGTTGTATTTGATAAAATAATGTTGTTTGACAGTTAGGTAAAGCTGTTTTGTCATATATTTGGTTCAGTTGTATTTGATAAATGTTGCCTCACAGTTATTGGGGCCTCTTATCAGGCAAGTAATTTGAACTTTTTTTTAGTACTGTTGCCTCACAGTTATAAGGACCTCTTTAGTTATCTACTTTGAAGGTACCACTTTTGGCATCCAATTTGAATATTTTGCCACATATCACCAGCCCTCTGGCGATTTTTGCCAAAATCGCCAATTTCGCCAAAATCACCATTTTCACCAAAATCGCCAGCCTCCAAGGGGCCACTTTTGGCATCCAATTCAAATCGCCAGAGGCTGGTGATTTTTCGCCATTTTCGCCAAAATCGCCAGCCTCCAAGGGGCCACTTTTGGCATCCAATTCAAATCGCCAGTGGCTGGCGATTTTTCACCAGTTTCGCCATTTTCGCCATTTGCATGCATTTCTGGACATCCAATTTGAATATTTTGCCACATATCGCCAGCCCTCTGGCGATTTTTGCCAAAATCGCCAATTTCGCCAAAATCGCCAGCCTCCAAGGGGCCACTTTTGGCATCCAATTCAAATCGCCAGAGGCTGGTGATTTTTCGCCATTTTCGCCAAAATCGCCAGCCTCCAAGGGGCCACTTTTGGCATCCAATTCAAATCGCCAGTGGCTGGCGATTTTTCACCAGTTTCGCCATTTTCGCCATTTGCATGCATTTCTGGACATCCAATTTGAATATTTTGCCACATATCGCCAGCCCTCTGGCGATTTTTGCCAAAATCGCCAATTTCGCCAAAATCGCCAGCCTCCAAGGGGCCACTTTTGGCATCCAATTCAAATCGCCAGAGGCTGGTGATTTTTCGCCAGTTTCGCCATTGCATGCATGGAATTTCGCCAAAATCGCCATTTTCGCCAAAATTGCCAGCCTCCAAGGGGCCACTTTTGGCATCCAATTCAAATCGCCAGCGGCTGGCGATTTTTCGCCAGTTTCGCCATTTTCGCCATTGCATGCATTTCTGGACATAAGTGAACGCAGGGGTGGGGGGACGGGGAACCTGATCTGTCCCCCATTTTGTCTTTTTCCAATCAAAAAATGGAGGCTGCCTGATCTGTGCTGGGCTTTGCCCGAAGGGCAGCCCAATAATTAAACTTCAGAAAAACGTAGGGAATTTATTAGACAAGCTTCGAAAATTGTACATGAATGGAACGTTCATCTAGAAATGTGTAGCCGTCCTCCAGCAAAAGAAAATTCTAGGCAATGATTGCTTCTCCGAACACATATTAATCAGTAAAAGGATAAAGGAAATCCTAACACAAAAACACCAATATAATGCGAAATATTTATCCCAATTTAATGATACAAATGCTTTCAGGAAATATAAAAAATCCATATATTTTTTCCAGATTTCAGCTGTATGCATAGGCACGTGCGTACATGCACGCTACATTCCTGGTAGTAGAAATAGATGATAGGTTTCTTTGCCAACCTTTATACGGGTAACATTTTGTTCTGTTTTTTCTTTTCTAGCCCCCGTTGAACGTTTGTTTTGCAAACGGAAATATCGGGCAAATATAATCCACCACCTTATTTTTGTTTTCTTTCTTTATTTTTTCTATCACTCTTCCTGCCGTCAGGATCAGGTTACTGTTTTAAGCTTAAAATGTGGTACTCAAGAATTTACTGATCCAGGTCTACTAAAGGTCCGGCGGACCCTCACTGGTTTGTAGTTGTGGTTTTGCCCTCACAAGTGTTTCTGATAACATTTTGTTGTTGACAAAGAACTGCCGAAGCAATTTTTTTTGTCTCCTTTTGAAGGAAACGTCGATTTGCTTCAATCAAAATATAGTTTGACAACTTTTACATAGATGGCCAGCCCTGTGTCTTAATATTTCGACCCAACCTCACATTTTGTGCATTTTCAAAATTGACCCTCCAAAATCAAGCGTCTTACAAAATTGTACCCCCCATCGATCCAACCCCACCCCCCCCCCCGGGAAGTAACAAACGATCGGTCCCTTATAAAAAAGCGACATTTTCACGAGCGTTTGAGTTGATAAGTTTGCCATTAGTCAAGTTTCATACTCGTTCGTGTAAATGCGGCTTAGAACCTTTCATCATCGGCATGTTCATCCGAAAACAATGGCTCAGCGACTCCATGAACTAATTTATAAAACTTGCTTTGATACAAATCTAGCTGATATCAGCGGTAAATTTTTTTCTGGAGCGACTTTTTAACACACAATCATTTGAGTATTAAAAAAAGTTTCAGACTCGTTTCATTCGAACGATGGTAAGTCATAAGGAATGCACAATGTTAATACAATTTAAATAAAAATAATCACACCAGTGAAATTTTCTTTAAGTGCTTGCAAGCCATAGTTACATCTTTTCCCTTGCACCTTTCTCCAGGAAGAGTCCTCACGCTGATAATGCTGAGATTGATTGGTCACATAATTATAGGGGAGCTGACGTGCAAGAGTAAGGCCTGAAATAATTATTAAAGGGTTGAAACTGCGACAGTGACGAGGAACATTTTGGTAACCATAGCAAAATACCGACAGCCACGTGACCTTCCCTTCAATACGTGAAACAACCACTTTTTAGCCCCCACATAGCCCCCACCCAACCCCAAAGGAGGCCTCTTTATTTTAATTTAATAGCATACCTGCCCACCCCCAGAGTACAAAAATCTGGAGACGTCAAGAAATCTTTGCATTGTAAGAATGTCATTGTCAACAATGTCTGAATACTCTCCAAAAATCACCCGAAGACCTTCCGAATGTTTTTGACGTCGATAACGGTGTGAGAAAACCGCGCCAACTTTCTGCCGTGTATTGTGCAATTTGATTGGTTGATTTCTGACCAATTACGATACTCATTAAATAAATATTAATTTGATTTTCAGTTTTATATTTTCTGATTGAGAGCAGCTCAAATAAGAGCACTAAATCCACTTCTTGTTTTATTTTCCGTTTTGACGTCTCGAAAATAACGAAATTAATGAAAAAAATTTTTTTAAAGGCCTTGGTAGGTATTTCCCGGGAGATTTGATGCTCTAATCGGGAGATCTAATGAAAAGGGAAAGTGGGGAGAGTTGGCAGGTCTTGACAAAGCCATTTACTTCCTGATAATAAAAAAAAATGCTACGTACACCTAATGAGCAAACTGATTGCTGTAATATACTAATTCGAGAAGAAAATAATCTGAAGTGGCTAAGTATTCTTAAGTTTGGCTCCAAAAATAAGACAGCCAGTAAAACTGCGGCATATTGCGCCAAAATAGACCCAAAACGAAAGTACCGACCACAACAAGTCAAGATCAAACCTCTAGGTGACTTCAGGTGACTTCTCGAGAAGAAGCAGCCGGAGTCACGTAGCAGTCTTTTCATCAGACAGTGGCACGGTATGATCTATTGTACCTGATAGCAATAGGCGGGCCGTTCCATCTCTCCTTTAACGAGTAGCGCTTGTCCTGTAAAAGCAAAAAGACAAGAGAAGTAAAGGACCCGTTGAATAGAAACTGAGTTTTTGAGCAGTTAATATTAGACTGTATTAACCTTCGACATGTTCAAGAGTGCTTAACACCAAAACGTTGTGTTACCTCACCAAAAAGGTGTCGCCTCATTTTCCCCTCACAATTTCGCGACTTTTTCGTCTTTTTCATGATGTGCTTGTGACACTAAGCTGGTAACGTGCTGCTGGGGGCCGATCGTTTATTACTTCCCAGCAGAGGGCGGGGGGGTTTTGATTTTGGGAGATCTATTTTGAAAACGCACAAATTGCGAGGGGGGTCGAAATATTAAGGCACAGAGCTGGCCTTCTATGTAAAAGTTGTCAAACTATATCATGATGGAAGCAAATCCACGTTTCCTTTGAAAGTAGACAAAAAAAATTTTTCTTCGGCGGTTCCTTGTCAACAACAAAATGTTACCCGTATAAAGGTTGGCGCAGAAATCTATCAGCTATTTCTACTACCAGGAATGTAGCGTGCATGTACACACATATGCCTATGCATACAGCTGAAATCTGGAAATAATAATATATAGATTTTTTATATTTCCTGGGAGCATTTTTATCATTAAATTGGGATGAATATTTCACATTATATTGGTGTTTTTGTGTTAGGATTTCTTTTATCCTTTTACTGATTAAGTGGAGTGAAATGGATCCAAATGTGAAGCCACAGACCTTGGTTAAGACTTTTGACCAGGCCAACTACAATTCTATCCCGGAGTATACTGTAGCTCTCCTAATTTTGTTGACTTATCCTGTGTCAACGTGCACAGCTAAACGTAGCTTTTGCGGTGTGAAGAGACTGTAAACTCCTTTACGAAGGACCATGACAGACGAGAGATCGAGCTTTCTTGCAATTCTGCACATACATAAGCACAAGGACGTAATTGATATTGATGGCATTATAATAGAGTTTGCCCGTCTGAAGGGTACACATCTCACCCTTTGCTTGTAACGTCCTTGATGATGCCGTAAACAGTCTGTACCTTACCCATAACACTATAGATAGATGGGTGAAATAAACAACTCAGGGAACGGACATTATTTATCGCCTGTTGGGGGGGGGGGGGGGGGGGGGAGGAGGATTTGGGGCTAAACAAGGTGAAATTTAGCCGATCCCCCCTTTGAATGTTACATCAGTGAAGTGATCCCCTCTTATAAAATTTGATGACTTTCGCAATCCCCCCCCCCCCCCACCAATGTCTTCATTTTCCAAGCAAATTTTAGTGGTACCCCCTCTAAATCCTTCCAAAGTTTTCAGTGATCCCCCCTTTTGGTTTCTCAGTTATGACTGATACCCCCTTTTGTACTCCTAAAAATCAATTGATCCCCCCCCCAAAATCCTCCCCCCCCCCAGACGATAAATAATGACCGGTCCCTAACAAGAGAGAATGATCATTCTCTCACATCATTCTCTCTTGTCCCTAATAAAGACCTTCGTCTTTATTTCCTGAAAATATCCTGCAGAAAACGCAGGAGATGGCATTTCCGAGACCCCAAATTTAAAACTTTTCTGCTAGGGGAGCATGCCCACAGACTGCCCCAAGTTTGGCAAAGGGGGTACAATTTTCATATGTTATTATTTTGGGGAGATAAAGTTTTCATGCAGCTAACTGATGCACCCCCCCCCCCCACCCCTCTCCCCCCTGGGACGAAATAAACGATCGGCCCCTTGGTCATCACGCGTTTCATAAACCAATGTACACGTTTTGTATGCTGCGCGAAATGCGATGCCTAGTCCCAGACTTTCCCCAAGGGCAGGGTAAAGGTGATGCATAGCCTTAATCAAAAAACCTAAAAATGGCCTTTTACCAACTTTTTCACCTGATTTGACATGAAATAGACAGATTTGGTTGTTTTATGCTGAAAAGTGGATTTTTTTCAAAAAGCTTGGTCCTTTGCTTAACCCATTCGCTCCTAGAGATTTTGCCGAAAAACGCGTTTTGAAGCTAGTCGAGTGGTTTTCTGGTCACTGTCGTGCTATAAAGAGCTAAAACTTACCACAAACTGGTTTACAGGTCGAACACTTCGCGGTCTTCCGATCCAGATGCAAAATATCAGCTTGCGAAGTTCGGGCATGCGCAGAAAGCAAAATTTCGACAGTTTTTGGGTTTAAAAGTGACACAGCAGTCTTGACTTTTACTTTTCGCTTTCTCTCCTCCCTTCTTTTTTTGCTTTTCTTGCCTCATTTTTTTTTTCTCTTGCTGGGCATTTAGTAGGCTTGATTTTGGTGGGAAGAGTTTTTAGGAAAGCTTTTAGGATCTTAGGATTAGGCGAAAGGAAAGGTAGGTGGGTAATGGGACAAGATTTTCATGGAGATTTTCAGGTCAATGTCACGTGGTTTTTTGCTTGTTTCTCCGGTGTCCTTGACTGAATTGTGCTCATTCTGGTATGGTTTGAAAGATCTCTTCACTCTGCACAAGTTAGTGAAGAAAGTTGTCCTTGACCGTTAAAACTGATGACGTCACAATGGGTAGAAAGGACCTGGATCCGCACGGGCGGTTACGGGCGGTTCAGGGGCGAATGGGTTAATAGCTCACATTCCGACCATGACCCAGTGAACGAGAGTCAAAAAAGGAATAAATAGTTGAGTAAGTCCAAATGTTTAGCCTGTAGGCAAGAGTCTCTGTCTAATGTTAACTGTACATGCACCACCTGATGTACCAGTTTGCTAGAAAGTTTTGTCTGTTACTCTAAGACTGAAGCGAAAGTCTAGTTTTCGGGAAGTGAACCCCTCTTATAGAAAAGGGACTCGATGATGATCTAGTAAATTCTGTGCTATATACAACCCTTTGCTCTGGTGCAGGGCTAGTGTAACCTATTGGGAAAGGAAGTTTAAGTTTCACTTTGAGTCTTAACGATACACACGTTACTGTTAACCGGCTGCAGCTCAGAAACCATTTCGGCGCCAAGGGCGGATCCAGGGATAGGAGGGGTCAAAACTTGTGCACACCACTGAAGCTAGTTCTTTCCGGCATACTTCCTGAGCGTTGTACCCGTACATTATTTTCTAGTAAACTTTAAGTTCGTATATTTTTATAAACGATCTTTCAGTGGCCCAGATTCAGTTTTCAGCTCACACTCGTTAATTGCGTTCGACGTTAGGAGAACGCTTCGTAATCTTTGGGGATCCTGTGGTCGATGGGATACCTGTGCATGCCAGGCGTGAAGATTCGAGATTTTTGGTTACTTGGACGGGCGATGTTCAAAATCTGCGCCATTTTGAATAATTATTAAGCGCGCGCACGAATTTTAAGCCCAATAGCCGGCCAAAGAAATTGCGGGCTCACCTGGTGGACATGCGCACACAACTATTTTTATGCGCAAGCAACTATACCTCGTGCGAGTGCGCACGCAACTATACCTCGTGCGAGTGCAAGCTGCTCGTGCGTCCGTGTCGCCTCCGTGGATATCTTTGGATTATTCGGTAAGTTCATTTATTTTTCTCAAACTTCATGCGATGTTTCTTAAAAAGTTCATCGCTTCAACTTGTCAAAGCCTTACCAGGAAACTTTTTAGTACTCCAAGAGCATGTAGAAAGCCCGATGTCGGCGTTGTCCGAACTACAACAAACCGAAGACCTTCGCTGCTCTCCTGCTTTGAATTGATGTCCTCGAATTTGCCGAACAACAAAGCAAATCAACCGATAACTCTGACACAAAGTTGTCTCAAAGCAAATCTACCAAGCCATTGTGCTTTGACCCATAGCGGTCACAAATACATACCAAACAAACCGAGTCATTGTACTCGTTGGCCATTGCGCCAAATGACCCGTTGTGGTCACAAAGCAAATAAACCGAGTCATTCTGCTCGATGGCCATTGCGCCAAATGAAAAGTGACAAAAGTCAAATGGTTACCGGGCTGATAAGTGGTGATTGTAGTTCACAAGATCATGATAAGGCTTTGACAAGTTATTCTTCTGAGAAAATTGAAAATCATAGTGTAACTATTTCTGAAAATGTTGAAGTTCGTAAGAAAAGAGTGAATTGTCAGAGGAAAAGGGACAGGGAACCATCTCGCGTTCCTGTTAAAATAATTCTAAAGGCACTAAGTAATACGAAGTCTAGGAATAGAATCAAGTCTTTTGTAAGACAACATCTTCCAGACAGTTCTTTTATCACTAATTTATGTAGAAATTACAACACCTGGAAATTCTGGTATACCAATGATCATTATTATAGTAAATTTGTTTTTTACATGAACATACAGAAAAGAAAATTTACAACAACAGATAACTATTCTACATGTAACTGTAGACAAACACATATCCGTGTGGCAGATTTAATGAATTCTGGTGGAAAAAGCTTTCCTCAAACTCATAATGATAATTCAAAATTAAATGGAGGTATGTCTCCTGAGAATGCTGTTAGTCATGATTTACCATGGGATTGTTTAACTGAAAGGCTTCGTCTCATAGGACTTATACCACATGATGTAGGTGGATTTGGAGATTGTTTCTTTAAATCAGTTTCGCACCAACTGTATAGGACTGCTGACTTGCATCTTGAAATTCGTATGGCTGGAATTGGCCATTTACAGAGTTACCCAGAATTGTATATTGAAAGCATTTCTAATGATCACTGGAATAACTATATTCAACAAATGTCAAAACAAGGCACATGGTGTGATAACATCATAATGCAAGCTGTGGCCAATGCATACAACTGTGTCATTCATATCACACAGTCTAATATAAATTCACCTGAAAGTACAATCTTAACTCCTGTTGCTGATCAGGATGGACGAAAGACAATATTTATTGGATATATTAACGAGTTGCATTATGTTTCAACATTGACTGACAAAAACAGTAGATATAAAAACAAACTCACATGCATAAAGAGAAAATTATCAGAAACCAATGAAAACAGACATGGTAGACTTCTTAAGCACAGAAATTACATGAAAAGAGTCAAATATACAGAAACAGCTAATGAAAGGGCAAGCAGACTTGAAGATAAGAGAGGCACTTATAGAAAAACAATGTCTGAAGAAACTGCTGAAAAGCGAAAAGAGAGACTTAAAAATAAGAGAGACACTTATAGAAAAAGAGTGTCTGAAGAAACTGTTGAAAAGCAAAAAGAGAGACTAAAAAGTTACAAAGACTCTTATAGAAAAAGAACGTCTGAAGAAACTGTTGAAAAGCGAAAAGAGAGACTTGCAAATAGGAGAGCCAGTTATAAAAGGTCTCAAACAATTTCTGCAGGACAAAAAGAGAGCTCTGCTGGTCCAGTTCACGAACAAAAACATGCACAAAATAACATGAACGATTTTCATAAGTCCAATCAGTATTCAGTTTGCCAATGCACTGTCTGTTTTGAAGCATGGCCATTGAAATCCAGTCCAAGGAAGGTTGATCACTACCAGTGTCAGAGGTGCATACGAGATAAACAACAACCAAAAAAGTTTTCTAAGGAAAATGACATGGTGCCATCATTAGTACCTTTACAACTGCAGGGGTTAACCCAAGTAGAAGAAATGCTTATTGCACGTGCACTTCCTGTTATGCGAGTTTACATAAAACCTGGTGGACAAAGGGGCTATTCAGGCCACTGTATCAATTTGCCTCAGGATATAGCTGAACTAGCACATTCTCTGCCTAGATACCCAAAAGATCTATCTGTTATTGTTGTTAAGATGAAAGGTAAAGAGAACAGTTTTAAAGATGTGACAGTGCGAAGGCAAAATGTAGCTGATGCACTACAATGGCTTGTTAATAATAACTCACACTACAAGGACATAACCATCAATCAAAATTCTTTAAATTCTTTACCAGAACATGGTGTTCCACATGGTCTTCTCTCGGTTGAAACAGAGAATATAGATTTGGATGCCACATGTGAACCTGACTTAGGTCCTCAAAATGAAGATGACATTGTTTATAATGAGGGTACTGAAATGAGTAGTTTTCTGCCTATTCCAGAGTGTCAGCAGCAAGAAATAGAAGCTGTGCGCCAACAATTGTCTAATGATTCTAATCACTTGCCCTGGCCAACAGTTGGCAGTGAACCATTAAACGAGTATGTAACTCCCTTTTTAGCAACAATGGCTTTCCCAACATTATTTCCAGATGGTAAGGGTGATCCTACTAACCCATCATTACGCCGAGATATACCACTCGGAGAAAGAGTAAAGCACCTTTTAAAGTTTGGAGAAAACAAGAATGACAAATGGGTATATCGCTTTGCTACTCACCCCAGATTTGGTTACTGGGCATTGAATATGATACAAAGAAAACGTATTCTGCAACAGACAGGCATGTTCCTAAAACAAAACCCAGGAGAAGCTCATTTGACTGCTGAAGGGCTGCGGCAAATGGCAACTAGCAATAACACAAGTATGTTTATATCTAAGATATCACGCTATCTTAGTAACATTACTGGTTCTAATGCTTATTGGCACAAAGCTAAAGAAGATTTAAAAGCAATAATAGCCCATGCTGGAGCTCCAACATTCTTTTTCACATTCTCCTCTGCTGATATGCATTGGCCTGAACTTCATGCAATTTTTGGCAACTCAGTCAGTAATAATTCAACTGACAACAAACGGCAGAATGTGATTAACAATCCTCATATTACAGACTGGTTCTTTACACAGCGTTTAGAAAGTTTTATTAAATACTGGTTATACAATTCACTAGATGCTGAGTGGCACTGGTACAGATTTGAATATCAAGCTAGAGGTAGTATACATTGTCATGGTGTAGCAAAGCTGAAAAATGATCAAGGTTTATGTAAACTCTCAGAAACAGCTCTAAAAGGCTATTTGGCTGAAATGTCCACTAATACAGCTGAGCAAGTCAATATACTAGAACTCAATCAACAGATAGTGGATGGGAAAAAGGCTTCCCAGGTAGTTTGTCAGTATGTAGATTGGTTATTGTCTACATATAATCCAGATCCACCAGATAATGGCACATGGGTGAAGCCCTCTATTCATCCTTGTCAAAAGCGTCACAAGGACCTTGTAAGTTTACAAGACTCTGAACAAGATTATGTTGATTTGTTGAATACTGTACAAAGGCACACTCGCTGTAGTACAAACTATTGTCTTAGAAAGAAACGAAACGAAACAGAACTGAAATGTAGATTTAAGTTTCCATTTGAACCTTGTGTTAATACAAAACTAGAGTTTGAGCCCATTCATACAAAAGATCGAAGCACTCAATACAAAGCAAAGATCATAACAAAGAGGAATGATAGCAGACTCAATAATCACCAACGACTTCAGCTTCAAGGCTGGAGGGCAAACTGTGATATTCAAGTGATCATTGATTATCATGCATGTGTTGAATACCTTGCAAAATATGCTTCAAAAGGTGAACCAAAGTCACCTGTAATGAAACTTGCATTTAATTCTATTGTCCGTAATTGCAACAACAATAGCAACCCTACAAAATTGATAAAAAAAGTGATAATGAAGTCACTTGGCCAACGTGACTTCTCTGCACAAGAGACTATGCATCATCTCATGTCACTGAAACTTGTCAGCTCATCATTTAATGTGGTACCTATTAGTCTAAATGGTTCACGTAGAATCAAAACTATAACAAATGATGGAGATACTGTAACCAATGACTCATTGCTTGATACTTACGCTAAAAGGGAAAAATATATTCAAACCATCCCAGATATAATGGCTCTTAATTTCATTCATTTTGCAACAAAATACAAACTTGTCAACAAAAAACTAACAGTTCAGCCTCATAACATGATTCCCAGAGTTTTTCCAGTATTTTCTTCCAATTCAAAAGGTCCAAATTTTGGACTTTATTGCAAATATCAGTTACTTAAGCACAAACCTTGGCATACTACACAAGACAATGCCTGGGATTGTCAGGAAGGCACTGATGAAATATACATCACAAAATGGAAGGAATTTCTACAAACACCATATGCTGAAGAGCATGTTCCTGACTGGTATGAAAAACTACAAAGTGTACAGAATAACACAGAAGAGGAACCAAATATAGAGCACTCTTCAGAAGAGCTTCCACAGCGTGAAGAGTGGATGGATTTAGCAGATCTCATACCTGGGTATTTTGTTAACCAAGATAATATAACACAACAAACCTCTCAGCCTGATTATGACTGGCAAAATGACAAGATTAAGTATGCAAATCACTTAATACAGGAAATGCCATCCTGGATAAAAACTAAGAAAGATACTTTGGATTCTACCTTTGGTTTGCAACAACAAAATATTGATGTTAATACATTCAGTGACATGCAAAGACATGCCTACAATATGGTGAAAGCACATTCTGAACAAGCCTGCACTAAAGATCCATTGCTTCTTATTATACTTGGAGTTGCCGGTACAGGGAAAAGTTACCTCATTAATGCCATCCGAAACCTGCTCCAACACTCTTGTGCAGTGACTGCCACAACTGGCAAAGCTTCATTTAACATAAACGGATGTACAATCCATTCACTATTAAAATTGCCTGTTGGCCCAAGACATAACAAAGAATTAACAGGACAAGGGCTTGTCACATTACAAACCAAGCTGAAAGATATCAGTTATATCCTAATTGATGAATACTCTATGCTAGGACAAACATTGTTTGGCTGGATTGATAGACGCTGCCGACAAGCAACAGGCAAAAATGACGAAGTATTTGGTGGTAAATCCATGATATTAGTTGGTGACCCAGCTCAATTGCCTCCAGTGGCAGATAAGCCATTATATCATTCGAGACCCTCCAGTTCTACAGGTGAACAAGGCTATTTAGCTTATCACATGTTTGGCAATGTTGTAAAACTGTCAGTAAACCAGAGGGTTCAAGGCTTAAATCAACAGCAAGCTCAGTTTAGAGATTTACTCATACGCCTTCGCACAGGAGATTCTAATGAGCAAGAACTTCTTTTGGCAAGACAGCCTTCCATAGCATTGAACGTGAATGAGTTTCAAGATGCCACTAGGCTCTATTTCAGCAATGAAGAAGTTGCTAATTATAACTTTGAACAGTTATCAGAACTTCATCAGCCAATAGCCTGCATCACTGCACGTCACTCTAGTGATATAGCTAAGAAAGCAAGTTCGGATGACATGTCAGGTTTACAACCGACCATTTTCCTTGCAAAAGGTGCACATGTAATGCTTACCATGAACCTATGGATAGATGTTGGACTTTGTAACGGTGCAACTGGAACGGTTGAAGATTTCATTTATGCAAACAACCAGCAACCACCAGACTTGCCTGTCGCTGTCATAGTAAAATTTAATGAGTATAGAGGTCCATCTATCAGTGATAGCATTCCACGATGTGTGCCTATATGCCCAATAACAATAACCTCACAGACACTAGATGGTTTACATGAGAGACAACAGTTGCCTCTCAAACTTGCTTGGGCAATCACAATACACAAGAGCCAAGGGTTAACACTGCCAAAAGCATGGATTGACATTGGTCAGACTGAAACTACTGCAGGCATTTCATATGTAGCTATAAGCAGAGTGAAAACACTTTCATCTTGTATTATTGAACCAATGACTTTTGAAAGACTTAAGAGTCTTAAGAAATCCACTAATTTAAAATATAGACTTGAAGAAGAAAGCAGGCTATATAATCTAGCAAATATAAATTGATCCCAAGTTGAGTGATGCGAACAAAGTCACTCACAACAGTACAGCACCCAAAATTGATTAATTAGAATAAATTGATTATACGGCCTTCAACACATGCATACATAAATGATTTTTTTTTATGGTTATAAATAGTTCACTTTCCAACTACATTTAAAGCAAAGTTCCATGTAATGTTTCAGAGTGTTGTATTAACTAGGGTTTAAAGGTATTTTAAACACCCTCCTAAAACATCTGTATACATCCTTATTTTTTTTTTTTTTCAACAGACAAGACAGAGATCTAATATGGCTTCAGGTATGTATCTCCCGGTCATACTTAAATATTATGGTTATACGTTCCTTTCTTCTATTAAACTAATGCTTCTTGTTTTAAAATCATTTTATAACCTTACCTGCTCTATATGCTCTCATTAATAAAACATATTATTTTGAACATCTAGGTATTAGATGTACACTGTTTCCTATCACTTTTGTCACCCTTTAATGTTCTCATGTAGTTATATGATACAATTTATTTTTCCCACACCTCTTGCATGTTGGTGGCGAACTTTGGCCAAAATATCACTGTTATTTGTACTAAAAATAATCTTAATTACAGTAATTAATGAGTGGTGAACTGCTCCTGTTTTGCTAAATTTTAACACTTCCCCTTCTATTAAGCCCTTCCTTTCTATTTAGCCCCCCCCCCCCCCCCCCAATGCGCCTTAAAACAATAAGCCCCCTGTGGGCTTAATAGAGGATTTACAGTACATGAAACAAGGAGACTAATATTTACACATATGTTTTTTTCAAATAACACAAGCTACCTTATGCAGTAATCCCATCCATGCCAAATTTATTACATTAATCTAAATATCTTTTTACCTCCTCCTACAGAAAAACAAGACATAACTTGCTTTGTGCATAATGTCTCACCAGTAAAAAAATCTGGACCAACAAGCTACTTTAACTGCCACCTTCAGACAGAGAAAGATCTCATTGGCAGTGTATGCTTTGCAACTGAAAAGAAGGAAACTCTTGATGCAATGGCCGCACAAAGATCACCGGTTAAAATTTCAAATTTTAACATCAGCAATAAGTATGGACGAAGTGATGTAGTAATAAACAGGAACACAACCATCACTTCAACAACAGCTGATTTTCCATACAAAGCACAAGATGATGTCACATCAATTGCATCCTTGTCAAAAGTAGCACCACAACAGCTAGTGTCAATAAAAGGAAAGATATCACATCTAAGTGCGACCAAAACTATAGTCATCCAAGATTCTCCTGTCAAAAAACAGGAAGGCTATATAGTTGATCCATCTGGTTACATAAAAGTTATTTTCTGGGGTGAGCATGTTGACAGCGTCACACCACAGTCCACCTATTTCTTCAACAACTTGAGAATGAAAGTATCTCAGAATCAAAGATACTTGAACACACCAAAACAAGATAATTTATACACCATCAAGGACGCTGAACCCTTCAAACAAACATTACCTGAAGTCAGTGACATCTCAACAACAACAGAAACCATTGGAGAAATACTAGGAATAAGCAGTGTCACCAAATACAACTGTTGTTGTTCATGTTCAAAAAAAGTTACAATCAAGGGAAAAATTGCAGTCTGCGATAACTGCAAAGTAACACAAAAGGCAACCAGCTGCAGTGTAAAGTGGACACTCAAGATCCATATCCAAAACTCCAAACAACCACTGCAGAAGCTTCAGCTACAGGTTTATCAAGAAGCAGTGCCAAAGTTGTTTTCAATTTGTCACTTAATTGCAAATGAAACAACAGAGGAGGAAATCACAGAGGCTGTCTTAAACCTAGACACAGTTAAAGTATGCTTTGACACGCAAACGCGAAAACTTGTGGACATTGAAAAAATTGCCATTTAACATGTTTTGTTGCATTTTCCTTTGTAACAAACCAATCTCTAGTAACTATTTAAGTTACTAATAATTCATGCTATGAGATACAAACACTAAAACTTTTAGATATCGCAAAAACTTTTATAGCACTTAATTTTTGAATTTCATATTAAACTTTCTTGAAACTATTCCATTTACTATTATTCATGTTACTGTTAGAAAAATTAGTCTCGCTCATTTAGTATCTAAACTACATTGTAAATGAGTAGATTCTCATGTTTTAATTATTGCATTTTACCTTGTGACTAATCGAGTTAGTATCATCCAGGGCCCAGTTGTTCAAAAGACGATTACTGCTAACCCACGATTAAAGCTTAATCAAAGATTTAATCTCTTTTGTTTAAAAAGATTTCAAAAGCTAATTATAAGCTGCACATGAAGTCAAATCGAAAAATAAAACTAAAGAGCAAGAATCCTTAAGAAAATCTCTTTTGGTTATTAATTTAACTGGAATAAAAATTGACGCTAACCCTGGGTTTGCTTAATCGCGCTTTGAACAACCCGGCCCTGGTTACTGTTAAGATAAGAAAAATAGTTAAACAATGCTATGACACACAAACACGAAATATTTAGACATGGAAAAAAATCTAAGTTTCATAGCATTTTGAACTTCATCACAGCTTCATGTTCCAGTTCTTGTTATAAAATTTAGTCTATCTCTTTCAGTTTTTCAAGATACTGAGTAGATTGACATGTTTTTTTACATTTTCTCTTGCAACTAACCAATCCCATGCAACTATTCAAGTTACTATTCATGTTACTATTAAAATTTTTTTGTTAAACTATGGTATGACATGCAAACACCAGAACTTTTAAACATTGCAAAAAGTTTCATAGCATTACCAACTTCATAACTTTCTTGAAACTATTCAATTTACTATTATTCATGTTACCGTTACAAAAATTAGTCTCACTCATTTAGTATCTGAACTACATTGTAAATGAGTAGATTGACATGTTTTAATTATTGCATTTTACCTTGTGACTAATCGAGTTAATATCATCCAGGTTACTGTTAAGTTAAGAAAAATTGTTAAACAATGCTATGACACACAGACACGAAACGTTTAGACATGGAAAAATCTAATTTTCATAGCATTTTGAACTTCATCATAGCCTCATGTTGTTGTTATAAAATCTACTCTATCATTTTCAGTTTTTCAAGATACTGAGTAGACTAACACGTTTTGTTACATTTTCCCTTGCAACTAACCAATCCCTTGTAACTATTCAAGTCACTATCATTCATGTTACTGTTACAAAAGTTAGTCTCCCACAATCAGTATCTAAACTACATTGTAACTAAGTAGATAAACATCTTTGGTTACATATTTGGGTTTCACTATTAAAGTTGCTATTGTTCATGTTGCTCTTTAAATACTTCGTCTTTCTCATTTAATCTCTCAACTAATTTCCTCCTCTGTTTTTGTATGATTTTAGCTAAATTCATTGAACTTCGAACGCACTTATTAATCTTTGATTACTACTAGTTTTAGAATAAAATTCTCTACGTTCACGGCGTGGACTTAGTGGGTACGGACCCCCGGACCCTCACTCAGGATACGTCACTGAACGTAGTGTTAAGTTACTTTATGTATATCTAACTTACGCTTTATACTGTATGGCGTTCCGCTGCGAAATCTATGTGATTTTCCTGAAGGTGCGCTGGGATTTCCACTGTTTCTACAATCACTTATGCTATTACTGGAAGTTGCATCGATCGTCTCTGTTGGGCTATTTTGTTGCTGGTTTCCCTCTTTAAGTGCTTGTTCTGTCGATACTGCGTACACACTGTCTGCAACGCAACGTTGACGAAGGTATCTTCTATCCTGTCAATACACCTTTTTTCTCTTACTGTCCTTACTATAACTTTCCCTTAATCTCGAAACTGGGCTCAAACTGTTGTATTCTTCCGGCGAACTAACTTTCGCTTTCGATCAATTAGTGCGTTTTTAATATAATGATATTATTGTCAACAATAAATAATCAAAAAGACAAAAGAAACGGCAAGGTTCAGTGGAATATTTGATTATTGTCATGAATATCGAGACCTGACCATAAAACATATCGCTTATTCTAAGAACTTGGACTCTGTTCGTCCAAACTCAGTTTTCCAAGCCAAGTTCTAGCGGTTACAATCCAACCCCTAATTTGCTTTGTCCTTAGGGAAAGAAAACCCTTACCTTAAAAAAAGAGAATGAGCTAATTCTGTCTTGTCTTAATTCAACCCGCCAAACACCCCGTTAACACGGACACTTTCTATGGTCCCCGCAGTGTCCTTATTAACAGGTTTGACTCCGTGTTACAGTAAAATGAGCAAGAACAACTAGCATAAGGTTGTTTAGACTAGGGATTCCCTTCTAAAAGAAAATGCAACTATTTTACCAGTTAAGCACAAAAGACTGTCGTATATTAATTCAACACTGATTTAAGGAGATGATAAACCGAATAGCAATGTGGGGAATAGGAATTAGAAGCCCACACTCTCACAGCTTACACGATTAGTTTTTTTTAAAATAAATTTTTAGTGACCTACTTTCGTAAGTTACGAATACAAAATCATGTTATAGCCTCGCAAAACGTCCTCAGCGACAAAGAGCGAGGAGAAACGGCTGTTTTCGCAGGCTAATCATCTTACAGGGTATCCTGCTACAACGGAAAACAAATCACTTGAACAAAACTGATTGGCTAAGGGACGGACCTTTAGAAAACTTATTGGGGGTGGGGGGGGGGGCGGGCGAAGTACAAAAAAAATATTCGCACAAGGGAAAATTAAATGAAAAAAAATTAATGCACGCCAATTAACCCTAAAAAATATTCATGCTATGGCCTAAAAAAAATTCATTAAGGAATTTGATAAAGAAAAAAAATTCCTGCGCCTCAAAAACTTCCCCACCCCCCCCCCAATAACTTTTCTAATGGTCCGTCCCTAAAATATGACAGATGTTGACAGAAATATAATGAGGATAGATTTTACCGAAAACAAATGCGACACAACAACGAAGGTATTTAGAAACTTGACAGTTTAATTAAAATAAGATCAAAAGTGTAAATCAATTACGCGTCACGCACTTGTTATAGCCTCATGCCTATTATCCAGTTTCCGACAGCAAGAGGGGGTTCACTGTGCCCCTTCTGAGCCCAAAAATTGAACCCAGTGACATCATCCATAGCATACCTTGGGTGTCCTGTTCAGGGAAATCTTGTGCACAAACGCTTGACCTTTTTGGAGAAGGAGCCAGTAAAAAGTGGATCCAAATCATCTAGCGAGACGCTGAAAAAGAAGTAGAAAATTCGCATATCGTCAAACGAAAACCCATATCTTCTCAAAGTTTCCCATGCAAAAGAAGTGGCGCGAACCATTTGCATAACCAATCAGGAAAATTGTTTGATAAAAGACACCGTTATGACGACATCTTAATGGGATTTTATGGCAGGGCATTTGATAATGGTTTGCAGGCCAAGGCGGCAGGTTCCAAGCCTATCTTATTTCCAGCCAATCAGAATTTAGGGCGTTCCGAAATTTCTAGCATCGATATTGGTTATCATGTCTACCGTCAGGGTGCAAAGAAAGTCATTTTTACAGCTTGCCATTTGGGCAAGCTGAAGCTAACATTTACTAGCCCAAACATCATTTCAAGTAGCCCCAAAAACGTTTTGATGAACAGATGGATTGCACAGTTCTTCAGTAATTTGAATTCCTCAAAAAACTTCAGTTGCCCGTCGCGCAAGTTAATAACAGAATTCACTAGCCCGATAGCAAAATCCACTATAGCCTCGGGCTATCGGACACTACTTTCTTTGCACGCTGACCATATATTTTTTACGCAAAGTGATATTCTTCGTACGCTTCGCTTGAGCCATAAACTGGAAGCCCTTTACCCTGTAGCCGCTATCTGCTATCTCACAAACTTTCCGTCCATTTATATTTTCCGACAGAAAGCTCTTCTTTCACTAGATTCTGATGTCTCTGAAGTTGAACGACAATCCGATGAATGATGGGCATACTTTTAACTCCTCGTCATCCACCATTGTTGTTACTTTGCTAGAAATCCTAGAAATCCTACTCTGCTTACTAGTAGTCTCCGCTACAGCCGTTTTTAGGCCTAAAAGCGGCTGGGAACGAGACTAGCTTACTAGCTGATTAGCTGAGAAATTTTTGGCGCGAAAGATGACTGGGAATCTTTTTAAAATATCCTAAAAGTGTAATAGGTTATTTCCGAGTTGGCGAGTTGTTCTGTTATTATGAAAATGTTTTTATGTTCATTCAAATAAACCTCATTTTTCACTAGAAAGGTTTTGCACTAAGCCTCGTTTGCAACACACAAATGGCCTTTTTGCTGACTCAGTTACCAGAAATGGCGGCTTCGGGGTCGTGGGCTCATATGTGAACAATATGAGACAATGTGAACCTAGTCAGGTAACAACAAACATCAAAAACACTTTATTTAAAGAATTTAACTTAAGTAAAGGATTAGACTGAACAGCAGGTAGCAATTGCTAATCTTGGTGGGACAGACAAATAACTGAGGGATAACTAGCGAAAAGTTAAGGTGCAAGACCACTGCAAAAAACCGTGTCATCACGCTGGATAAAAAAAGATCGCGATCAGTCAAAATATATTGTCACAAGGACAACCGCAAGGACTGAGATAACCGTTGTGTGGCAAGTAATATTACAAACATAAACACAAAGTTAAGGAAATGATGGCTTTAGAGGCGGGTCTGAGAAAAAACCGGTTGAAGCTTTGAATTTTTGAAGCAACGACCAGCTTATAAAAAAGGAGGACTGGGTCCTAATAAAGGAACTAATCAGCAATAAGTGAAAATATTAGAGCGGTTTTCACTTGACTGTCGAAAGGGATTGGTTTTGGTTTTGGTTTTGGTTTTACTACGCCCTTTGGTTGGCTAGTGTATTTACTTTGGTTTTGGTTTACGACAGTCAAGTGAAAACCGCTCTAAACAAAAGAAGCAAGGCTGATTTTACAGCCGGGAATATATATATATCTTTTTTACCAATGTTTTGGAAGGCAGGGAAGGCCTTCCTTCTTCAAGGCCTTAATTACATACCGTAAAATTCCGAAAATAAGCCCCTCCATGTATAAGCCCCTCCAAATATAAGCCCCCCAATCCGGTAACGCAAAAAACCCCCCGTTAAATCGCCCCTCCAAATATAAGCCCCCCGGGGGCTTGTACTTGGAAAATTGCCCTCAAATACAAAGTAGAACATAGAAAAAATGGTAATTTACTTCCAACTATAAGGCTTGCTCTATCGAGTTCGAAACGCAAATTTCCCTTTGTAGATAAGCCCCTTCGAATATAAGCCCCTCCAAAAAAGGGCCTTTGAAAAATATAAGCCCCGGGGCTTATTTTCGGAATTTTACGGTATCTTAGCTTAACCTCATTGTTATATGTAAGACCATAAAGAAGGAAGGCATATAAGGCATTAGAATATTTTGGAAGGCACGGACGGTCTTCCTTCTTCAGGGTCTTACACATATTAGCTTAACCTCATCGTTCTATGTAAGACCCTGAAGAAGGAAGGCCGTGCCTTCCGAAATATTGGTAAAAAAGATATATATATATTCCCGGCTGTAAAATCAGCCTTGCTTCCTTTTTTAATATTGAAGCTTTGAAGACTTATTTAACATAGCTAGTCCAACCTTTTGCATTTTGAAAGGTGTTTCGATATAACAGGAGAGGTCTCTTCATCCTCTCTCGGATAAAGTCATTTTCATGTTCAATTTGTTCGCGTCGTGCGCAGCTGTTGACTTAGATGTGGCCACCTCATCATCATAATCATCATCATCATCGGTGATAATCTTCATCATCATTGTCGCCATTATCTTCTTCATCTTCACCATCGTCATCTCTATAAAAACGATCTTCCCTGGCCATAAGGCCACTCAAAGGCATCACCGAGCGGCTAAATACTCACTATGGAGTTCTTTGGAAAGTCAACTTCTTCTGAGAATGACACCGTTTAGAGACTATCGGCCCTAACAGGGCTGCCTTATCGCGGGTCGAAATAAAATGTCTGCATCGACAGGAACCAATTCTAAGGTGTCCTTCTCTGTAGAGCTATGGAGGGCTTTAACTGAAATGAGAGAATGACAAATGGTGTTAATTAAAATTTGACTTGACTGAAGTCTCTTCTCCGCAGAGGCTTCCGTCAGGTGTTCCAATAAAAATACAAAGATAATCGAAAAACAGCAAGCGCGCGGGGGACGATGGGAAGAGATGGTATTCCTCTTGCAGTCCCCTTCCCATCGTCCATCTCGCGCTTTTTCCCTCTCCCCAGCCTCCCTACGACACAAAGAGGTCTTTGCGGAGGTCTGCGGAGGAGAGGGTGGCTCAAGGTATTTAAACGCACAAAATAAACCCATAGTGTGATTGTCACACGATGCGTTGAGATTCATTATTATCACATCATATGAAAAAGATAGCCGTATTATTTTCAAATCTAGACACATTACTACTAAAGTTGCAATATTTCCTTTAACCTGTTCCCTGATCCCATTATAAAAGAAGGTTTAAAATAGTGGTGACAAGGTCTTGTTATTTTTTTCTATTCAGAAGGGTCCTTAATCATTTATATTGTCACCAGTACTAGGGCCACTCCATGACTTCCAAGACTTCGATTGATGATATTGATATGAAGCTACCTCTCAAAATAGAATCCCTCTGAAGTATCCGTTCGGAAATAACTCAAATACACTTAAGTCCAGTAATGATTTACTGCTTTTGGCAAGAAGTCCAAAAAAAGACTACAGTTGAAAAGACAATAAAAGTAATGTAGCCGCATAATTTTCTTGTAATTATATCTGACTTACGAGTAAATATGTTCTTCAAGAACCAGAAACAAGAAAAGCTTTCAGGCGCGTATCAACATCGGTTTCCACCGTTTAACGGAACTCTGTCAGATTTTTCATTATAAACAGTTTTAATATAGAAAAATCTTTCCAAGTTGCAAGGCCTCATCTAAGGAGAATGAAACTGGCCAATATCCTGTCTGAACGACTCAGAAATCCACGAAAGGAGACTTAAGGAAGTTAAAATCAAAAGCATTCCCCAGGAGAACATTCTCCCGGAATCTCCTAGAAGCTTGCGCCTTCGGCGCTCGTTTAGGAAATCGGTCAGTATTTATCCTAGATCCGCGTTGGCTTTGATGGGTTTGGAGCCGGGATGAGACCGGAAAGGAGAGGAAACGGAGGTATCCAAAATTGAATATTGTTGGAAAGTAATCCCACTCTTCAAGAAAGTTTGTTAATTTAGTGCCTAGCCATTCTTTTATCATACTGTATCATTTTATGTAACAAATAATCTGAATATTCTTAGAACCAACAAACGAGCGAAAGTCAAAATTGTAAGTAAAGACAATAACGTGTGCGTATGTGTGCAGAGAGGGGTGTGGGAAAGTGGTACAATCCTGTAGGGGTACTTACCTACTATTGTCTCAAAAATATTTTTCTGGGGTAGTTAGTTCTAGAAAAGGGTATCATTTATCACTGGCAAAAATATCAGAGCTACACGAGCGTTTCATATCAGAAACCTAAAAGGAAAATACACAGGCCCTTGGCAGAAAAACAGGGTCTACCATATACTTTTTACGCATAGTGATATGCTTCGCATTCGCTTGAGCCATAAAATAGAAGCCCTTTACCCCGTAGCCTCCATCTGCCACCTCACAAACGTTCCGTCTATTTTTGGTTTCTCAGTTCCCTACAGAACTGCTCTTTTCTTTCACTAGATTCTGATGTCTCTGAAGTTGAACGACAATCCGATGGATGATGGGCATACTTTTAACTCCTCGTCATCTGCCGTTGTTGTTACTTTGCTAGAAATCTAGACTTTCTCAAAGCCCTTCGCTTCTCATTTCCGGTTCGCGGAAAGCATAAAACATCTACCGCTCGCACTTCGCGCTCGTAAGAAAATTTGAGCTCGACTTGTAGGCAAGTCTACTAGAAATCCTACTGTGCTTACTCTGATTTGATTACCTGAGAAAGTTTTGGCACGAAAGATGACTGGGAATCTATATTTAGCCTGAAAGTCTAATAGGCTACTTACGATTTGCTGTAAGCTTCTGCTTCAAAGCGAGGTTAAGGGTAAAGCCATTGATTTATGTGAAAATGTTTGTACATGTTCATTCAAATAAAACTCATTTTCACTGGAAAGGTTTTGCACTAATCCTCGTTTGCAAGTGAGAGTTTGAAACACAAATGGCCTTTTTGCTGACTCAATTATAAATCAGAGAAGGCGGCTTCGGGGTGGTGGGCTCATACCGTGTAGCATGAAAATTTTGCAGGTTCTAATTTTTGCGAATTTTGCGGATTGACCACGATCCGCAAAAATTAGTTCCCGCAGAAAAAAAACCCGCAAAATAAAACGCCGCAAAAATTAACTCGCTTCAGTCAAATTAAAAACTCTGCTTTTAATGGACTTGTTGTGTATGGTAGGGATAGGCTTTTGTTTTGTTTCGCTGTTGTTCAGTCCCTTTGTGCAGTAAGATATTACAGTGATTACCGTTTTATTCTCCATTAAATATGTAAGAAGAGTGAACTTTGACTCAACATACCGTAAAATAAAAGTTGAAAATACCATATTAAGGTTTCTTCCACTTAAATATTCTGCTACTTGAACAGAGAATCGCAAAAATTAGTTCCCACCAGAAATTTCAGTCATCTCGAACCGCAAAAATCTGTTCCCGCAAACCATACAAAATCGCCAATCCGCAAAATAAAACTCCCGCAAAATTTTCATGCTATACGGTATGTGAACAATATGAGACGATGTGAACCTAGTTAGGTAACAACAAACATCAAAAACACTTCATTTCAAGAATTTAACTTAAGTAAAGGAATATACTGAACTGCAGGTAGCAACTGCTAATCTAGGTGGGACAGAGAATCACCAGAGGGATAACTAATGAAAAGTTAAGGTGCAAGACCACTGCAAAAAACCGTGTCATTTTTAAAATAGTGGTGACGAGGTCTCATTATTTTTTCTATTCAGAAGGGTACTTAATCATTTATATTGTCACCAGTACTAGGGCCACTCCATGACTTTCAAAACTTCGATTGATGATATTGATATGAAGCTACCTCTCAAAATAGAATCCCTCTGGAGTATCCGTTCGGAAATAACTCAAATAGTTATGATGTACTGCTTTTGGCAAGAAGTCCAAAAGAGGACTACAGTTGAGCAGACAATAAAAGTAATGTAGCCGCATAATTTTCTTGCAATTATATCCGTCTTACCTAAATATGTTCTTCAAGAACCAGAAACAAGAAAAGCTTCAGGCGCGGATCCACACCGGTTTCCACCGTTTTACGGAAATCGGTCACATTTTTCATAATAAAAATGTTTAATAGAGAAAAATCTTTCCAAGTTGCAAGGCTTCATCTGAGGAGAATGGAACTGGACAACATCCTGTCTGAACGACTAAGAAAACCAGGAAAGGATACTTTAGGAAGTTAAAATCAAAAGCATTTTCCAGGAGAGCATTCCCTTGGAATCTCCTAGAAGCTTGCGCCTTCGGCGCTCGTTTAGGAAATCTGTCAGTATTTATCCTAGATCTGCGCCTGGCTTTAACGCATTTGGAGCCGGGATGAGACAGAAAGGCAGAAGAAAGAGGGGTACTCAAAATTGAACATGGTTGGAAAGTTATCCCACTCTTCAAGAAAGTTTGTTAATTTAGCTCTTAGTCATCCTTTTATCATACTGTATCATTTTATGAAACAATTTCTTTTTCTATTTTTCGAAAAACTTGTAATAATAAAGGTTGTTGTTGTTGTTGTTGTTGAATGGCCAAGAATGGCCGAGTATTCTTAGAACCAACAATAGAGCGGAAGTCATAATTGCAAGTAAAGACAAAAACGTGTGCGTATGTGTGCAGGGAGGGATGTGGGAGAGTGGTACAATCCTATAGAGGTACTTGGGTAGTTAGTTCTGGAAAGGGGGTCATTTATCACTGGCAAACATATCAGAGCTAAGGGCGTGTCATATCTAAAATCTAAAAGGAAAATACACAGGCCCTTAGCCGCAGGTGATCTGTCGGATATATATCTCTGGGTGATGTGAATCGTGCCCGAAAGAACACGATATCGGAACAGAGCAGCGTAATAGTAACAAAAATATGATAATCATTACACTGAATTTACTAGCAAAGAAAACGTGATTTGCAGAACTTATATAACAGCAGTGACCTGGAAAACAATATACACTTAATGCCAGATCTCGAGAGAAACAGTTAGCAGCTGGTACTAACTGGTTTCCCGAGGGACCTGACAGATTCTATTTATTGGAATTTACAACATAAATATTTATAGTTTGGGCTTACATTGCCTACCACTTTTTCCGCAACAAATGTATTTTGAAAGGAAAAAGAACACTGCTTTTTACTTGCTTACGCTGGTGAATGTATAACGGTTATCGACCTTCTCACTCAATTTGCAACGGGGCAGGGGTGGGGGGAGGGGCAAATGATCACAACAATAGACCTTTTTACCTATACGGCGGCCATATTGAATTAATTCGATTTAAGGAGTATTATAGGATGCCCAGGGGGCATGAGCACATTTCGTTTGTGTTTTCGAGCGCTTTTCGGGACATTTTTTCTTAAAGTTTTCTTAGAATAAGATTGTAATGGGAAAAGAGATCCTTGTGCCGTGTTTGGATGTAAAATACAAACTCGCAAATACAAACGAAATGTGCTCATGCCCCCTGGGCATCCTATAATACTCTTTGAATCGAATTAATTCAATATGGCCGCCGTATAGGTAAAAAGGTCTATTGTTGTGATCATTTGCCCCTCCCCCCACCCCTGCCCCGTTGCAAATTGAGTGAGAAGGTCGATAACCGTTATACATTCATATCGTCGAGATCGAGCGCTTACCGTTATGGGCATCCATGTCGAATTCAAATTTCTGAGGGAACAGTTGTCGGGGTTTGTAACGGTGGGGGGAGGGAGGCCTCCTCCCAAACGTCCCCCGCCCCTAAGTAGACAAAATCCTTTAACAACAACGACCGAGACCAGGTTTTATGAGCCCGCGAGACTGAGCACCCAACCCAAACCCTTGTTTTCACTAAAACTGCTGGACGCTACAACCTGGTTGAGGTCGTTGTTATCTAAGGTCTTCCCTTAGATTTGATACTGCTTCCCACGATAGAAACGCAAATTTGAAACAAATATGGCCGCCCCTAAGGGTTGGTTCTTGGGCTCAATCATCTTGAGGAAAAATAGGGAACTGTGAAAAGTCTAGCGGTCTTCCCTTACGAAGGTTTCTCGATTAGCTGTGAAACAAGTAAAAGCGACTGTTTATTATTAAAATGTTCTATTTGTAAACTTCTATGATTTATTAATTACCACGTATATTTACAAACTGATCTAAATGCTATGATATTATTTACAATAATTCACTTATTGTTATAGAAATAGTAATACAGGATGTAGTTTGAAAATTTCTCATTGCAACGAGATTTGCTCATTTTTTGGTAATTTCTCTCTATAAAGTGAATTCAAATATACCTAAAACTGTCTGTCTATCTCTTCGAATAAAATAAAGAAAATGTATGTGAGGCAACGCCTTGCGGAATAAAATCGAATGTAAATTGGACATTTAAAAAATCTACTTTTCGTACAGCAATAGATCGGTACTTTCTCAAACGCCTATATTGTTCATAACAGTTAATTTTTGCCTTAACACAAGCAGGTATCATTGAAAAATTCGCATATGTACACAATAAAAACATCATTGGCAACATCATGAAAGAACATATACTTCCTGGCACTCCAGTAACCACAAAAAAGAAAAAGAAGCAATCTTTTAAATTCGTCAAAAAAGAGGTTCAAAAAGAGCAGTAGGTATCGAACCCGGTATGCATTATGAGGGCAACTGACAGAGTGCGTACTGGCAATAAGCCAGAAGTATAAGCATAAAAGGAAAAACCAACAACAAAAGCAAGTCTAAATAGCTTTCGGGGTTTGAAAAAGGCTACACACATGGGATTTCCCCTCCCATAGATCATACACAATTCCCGAAAAAAAGCACTTCTTATCAGTTAGTTTTTAGCACCTTCGGGCGGAGTGAAGTCTAGTTTAAGGGTTCTTTTCTCCACTTTGCCGGATTATTTCGCCAACATTGATTCGTATTGATCCCGTTAGCTGCTTCGTGATAAAGCAGTTAACAAAACGAAATTTTTGCATTCTTCTCTAGACCGGCAGTGGGAGGAAAAGAAAATTCTGTACAAGTCGGAAAATAAATTTCTTACGATAACACTTCAAGATGAAATCTTCCTACTCTATTAGAAATTCAGTCGCATTGATGTGCCTAAGTCCACACGGTACTACCGGCTACAAATGAACCCTTTCGGTACCAAGAGTGACCAACATCAATTTTCTCCTAACAACATCAGCAGATCATCAAGAGTAAGGGTTATGAGAATTACTAAATTGATTACCAAAGGGAGAACGCTTTGATCTTAAACCAAATTCCCTCAACTATTCTTAAAAGAAATGTATGGCGATCAGTCTGGAGAATTTGTTTGTGGATCTTGGGGCTTAAAGGATTAAAGAGGCCCTGATAGAGAGAATTACCACAAACAACGTGGCATTGAAAGAGCAGCATTCAGTTAGACAGTTGAAACGTAGCCTGTTCCAGACGTTCAGATAGTACAGCGCAGGAGAAAAATTCACGAAGAAAAAAAACAAATCTTCCCTCGTTTTTTCCTCCCGTTTTTCCGGTGTACAATTTAACTCGCTCCGGGTCCCCACCATCTGATCGCCGCGCTCTACTATTTGAACGCCTGGAACAGGCTATTCGAAACGACGACAAACGACTCATTAAGATGAACTGAAACTGGCTAGCTACAACAAATGCTATGGTAAAATACCGACAAACACATAGCTTCCTCCTAAATGCGTCAGTGAAACAAAGTGTTTTAAAAATCAAACTAGGGACCAGGTATCCCCCTTCCCCTAAAAGGGCCTTGTTATTAAAAAACTACCCATCATTACTGCAACGTTAAATCTGTCTAGTACTCAAATGTAGAATAGTATACAACTCATGATCCCCGAAGGGGAGGTGAATAGTGGTGGCTATACCGAGACGCGAAGCACTTTTTTGGCTTGCCTACTTCAAAGTACTACATCTTATCTCACCATTCGCTATTTGGATCATTTTCTAAAAGTTAAAGACCTTCTCTAATTTAAACTATAGACTGTTTGCTAAGGCCTGTTACACAATAGCCAGCGAGCAAACTCTATATCGGTTCTTTTCGCTCGGCTTGGGGAATTGTGTACATAAAAATTGTTTCGCGCGGTTTTTATTCGTCATACTGTGACAGCTCACACACCATGGATTCACACCACAGGGGGGTACTGAGGAAGGAATGAAACTTCCTGAAGACGCTAGTGCAAGCTTGCTCTCCACCTTTCCCTCCTCACTCGTCCGGAACTAGTTATAAATATTTACCTGATCGGGCGGCGACATTACTGCGCTTTTCACAAACATGCGAACTCTAAAGTTCAAAAGCCGCCTTCACAATTGCGTTTTTCACTGCCGTCAATCATAATTACGATCACAAGCAACGAACCTTGAAACACAAAAACACACAAAACGGACCGAAATCCACCAATCACAAACCTTGACCTTTTGAACCCGTTAAAGTAAAGTTTTGTTTCCCAAGAGGTCCGTTAAGATGATTGACAGCAGCGAAAAACGCAATCGTCAGTTGGCTTTTGAACTTCAAAATTCGCATGTTTGTGAAAAGCGCTGTAAATAACATAAACCAATCAGAATTCGAGCTAGGAACTCAAAGCCCTGGGGACGAGGTTGGTGATAAGAACGGAAAGTAAACAAAGGGTACTGAGGGCGGGAAAACCTGCAACGTGAGAGAAGTATAATCTGCACCAAAAGCGAGAGAAGAACCCTTTACCATGGCAGTTTATGTTTGCTTCTCAATAGGTTTAAAGTATTGTTGGTGTGATTGCTTAGCGCTTTATAGTACCTGTAAGTACCGGTCACTCGATTAGAAAGCTTAATAAAATGTAAAAGAGTCAACATGTGACAGGCCTCTTTTAGATATTTCGAAAGGATCATTATACGTTTCTGGGAAACTGCCCCCCTACCCCTCCCCTAAGGCAACATTTTGCCCTAAGTGAGACGTAAGTGTTCATGTTGGCTCAGGAAAGGGGGAAATGGAGAGTTTCCCAGAAACGTCTAATGATCAGAAAATTGGATCCGATATTTCAATGTTTCATTTGATAGCGAGGCTTAGAGGCTGTGTTGTCTAGGCCTCACTGTGAAGTTGAATTTCAATAAATAAAAAGAACCGTATAATCGACATTCAATAACAACCCGTTAATTCTGAACTTCCTGTTCTTCCTATGGGGTTAGATACTGCCTATATACCTGCACTCCTTAAATAGCATTGTCTTCGGCAGAGGCCATATTGTTCATAATGATGACGTCAGTTTCTCCAGTTGCGTTACTATCCTGTGACCCAGGTAAAAAGCGAGTAACAGTCACGCGCGGTGCTTCCCCTATGACATCAAGCTGAGCCAATACGTGTTCCATATTAATGGGTCTTTCACTTTGAATCCATTGCTGAAAGGGAAACATGCGTCACCCCAGTGAAGAACACGCCTTAACACAAAACTGCGCGCAAAAATTCACGCAAATGAAGACCGTTTTTTGACGAGTACATTATGGCTTGCGTGGCAGGCATTAATTGGGGAAGGGGGTCCGAGGGGGGGATTCAAGGTCGAGAACGCGAGGGGCGCGCTCGCGGGAAAATCTCCCCGCGCGCCGCAATTCCCCTTTCCCTTTTCAGTTTCAGTTTAATTTTTTGCCAGACAAAAAATATATACAGTTCTTCAATATATTACAAAAAAGATAGTTAGAAGAATTAGAGGTATTTTTCCCGTGAGGAAGCTCAAATTGAAACCGTAATGAGGGAAAAAAGCAGCAAAAAACAGGTATTATTTGCAAGTGGTGATTCAGATAAGGAGAAATGTTTTCAATCAGGATTTAAAAATAGAGACTGTAGCAGCACTTTGTATATTGTGAGTTAGAAAATTGAAAAACTAACTATTGCCACGCAGGCTAAGTACATCATGACAATGAAGACAGTCGTGTAACAAATTAAAAGAGATTTGTATAATTACGAAAATTGTTATCAACTTAGCACGTAAAGTAAATGAACGCCGTTATTTAGAAGCAAGGATCGTTGTAAAACGAACAAACTACCGTAACCTGCTGACTATAAGCCCTCCCTCCCCCCACGTTATATAGGCGCATCTACCTATAAGCCCCCCCCCCCAACCCCCTTTTTTAAGCCCTCCTAAAAGCTGTGTAAGCCATGGGGCCCGTTTCTTGATTGTCCCGATAATTAACGGGCCCGTAAAGCTGTTTTTGTTTACAGGCAAGATAGAGGTTTCAATAGTTTTGCATCTAACATGATAAAACCATTAGTTAATTAAACAAAATGGAGTAGTTTGCTATCTAGGCCCGCGCTTTTATTCTCTAACAACTAAAATGGAGGTTGGATGCCTGAAGTATCCAAGGGCTTCCACTATTGGCAGCCAGCCCCTAGATTGAAATAATGCCCCCATGACTCGCACAACAGCGCAATCCAGCCATGAGCCCCCACACCAAAGGAAAGGAACAGGCACTGTCACACTGAAAACTCATCAGTGGAGAAAAACCCAACAAGCCTGGGGGGGGGGGGGGGGGGGAAGAAAATGGCCGACAGAACCCAGCACGAAGGGAAAACTGAACGCGCCAGGGAATCACATGATCGATGTAGCCAGCCACCGGGCATGCGCATGCCAAAGACCGCTGACCTAAGCACCCAGGCGCTCTTAGTTGTTAACTCCTTTAAATTGCATTTAAATGCATTTATATTTCGTTTTAAATATTCAGGGTTGCCACGGTCAGTTAAAAGTCAGAGAAAAACGAACATTTTTCAAGGTCAGGGAAAAGTCAGGGAATGTTTTGAAAAGTTACGGAAAAACTTTGATATTGTCAAAGTCAGTGAAATGTCAGTGAATTCTGTTTTCCGGTTTATAGTTCAGAAGCTTTCCTCAAGATTTTGAAATGCATTTTCTTTCGGAAAAGATGAAAGTATGCTGCAAAGCAAGCAAAGTGATCACTTTGACACTCTATACCTGACACATGTGGTAGTTGTGCCGGTCAGTGGGTTTGTAATTTCGTTCTGAATGCTTTCTTCCAAATTCCTTCTTCCTCTTTCCGCAAATAGCGGAAAGAGGTTGAAAATAAAAAGAAAAATATTGATGACTTGCAAAGCGAATGTGAACATCGATTGTTTCTCATTAATAAAAGGTCAGTGAAAAGTCAGGGAAAAGTCAGGGAATTTTTAACTTTTTGATGAGTGGCAACCCTCATATTTGAATTCGGGCCCGAAAAATTACCGAGACTTTTTAGAAACCGGCCCAGGGCTTACAAGCGACAGTCAACGGTATCCTTTCTCGTGCCACAGTACAATCTCTTCTAATTTCTCCCTTCTCGCGGATTCTTAGAAGACAAAAGAGGTAACGATAAGAAATGACGATGCTGGGTTTTTATTCCCTTAGGCTGCATGTGACTTGAGTAAAAATTGTTCCTCGGTCATCTGATGCCGAGAAGAAAATTTTCATTGTCACGTTTCCCAAACAAACTAACTTTTGAAGATGGCTACAATGTAAATGAATATCAATTTTCCGTAGCCGGAGATCTGTTGCTAAACCATACCTCAACTTCATCTGCATACATTTTTTTGCTTAAATCCATCTTCTTTTTGGACCGTTTTCCTTGATACAAGACCTACAAGGATACATGTTGGTTAGGTATTGTTTTGTGGCAGGTGGGTATTGCTTAGTCTCCCTCGCAGCCGTTTTTAGTATCGTCACGCAACGCTCCTCCCCACAAGGGAGGAGCGTTGCGTGACGATACTAAAAACGGCTGCGAGGGAGACTAGGTATTGCTTAGTGCCATTTTAATCTTTAATTTGTATTACGTCATTTGGAGCCTTCGTACTTACAGTCTGATGAGGCTCGACGTCTGTCACATACTCTTCACCTAAGGCCAGAAGCTCTTCATAAGTAACTCTGATCTCTCTCCGTATGTTCATGTCCTCTGTTGGGTGAAGGGAAAAAATCAAATAAAATTTCAGCAATTTTGGTGTATTAGATGACCCCTTTGAAACTCTCTTCGCACTACTTAAAATTTGTTTCTCATGCGACACATCTGCAAAAACGTGAGACTGTTGTTACATCACAGGACTTTAAAGCTGGAAAGCGAAATACAGCTGACACCTAACTGAGTGAGACTTAAAAATATCTGCTCATAACATGAAAAGAAGGTATGAATAACACGGTAAATACAAAAGGATTGACGGACTGACAAACTTAAAGAAGAATATTACACGGATTGCAGTTGTGGATTTTAAAACTTGTGAGCCTAACACTTTTTTTTTAGATTTCATTTTTGTTTTTTTGTAACGTTTGATACAATGCCTGGGAGACAGATTTGTTTGACACGAAGCCGTGACTTTGTCACTTCACGAGTTATTTCTCAAGTTTCAGAGTCGTTAGCAAATAAGGACGCGCAATAGAAAGAAGAAGTGTGAAAATTATTTTTGTCACTTGTATCATGTAATTGTATTCTCTGTTTATGTCTCAGACCTTATTTGGCATCTTTTGTAGTTGCTTTTCTATGCGTCTCCTCTCAATATTATAATTTGGTGTTCAGAGAAAGACTGTAAGTCGAACTTTAACTCTGTAGGTTGGTACAATACTCGGTCAGTTTTAATCACATTCCTGTTGGTTGTACGCACTATACTGTCAGTTGTTTACTCGGTCAGTTCTAAATTACTCAGTCGGTTGTACGCACTACGCTGTCAGTTGCACTCATTACTCTGTCGGTTGTACGCACTACTCTATTGGTTGTATGTACTATTCTGTCTGTTGTGCGCATTACTCTGTCGGTTGTGCGCACTATTCTGTCGGTTGCACGCATTACTCTGTCGGTTGTCCGTACTACTCTGTCGGTTGTATGCACTACTCTGTCAGTTATTAACATTTACTCGATCAGTTGTACGCACTACTCTGTCAGTTGTTAACATTTACTCTGTCGGTTGTACGCACTACTCTGTCAGTTGTTAACATTTACTCGATCAGTTGTACGCACTACTCTGTCAGTTGTTAACATTTACTCTGTCGGTTGTACGCACTACTCTGTCAGTTGTTAACATTTACTCTGTCAGTTGTACGCACTACTCTGCCAGTTGTTAACATTTACTATGTCAGTTGTACGCACTACTCTGTCAGTTGCACGCACTACTCTGTCAGTTGTTAACATTTACTCTGTCGGTTGTACGCATTACTCTGTCTGTTGTGCGCATTACTCTGCCAGTTGTTAACATTTACTCTGTCGGTTGTACGCACTACTCTGTCTGTTGTGCGCATTACTCTGTCTTTTGTGCGCATTACTCTGTCTGTTGTGCGCATTACTATGTCTGTTGTGCGCATTACTCTGTCGGTTGTACGCACTACTCTGTCTGTTGTGCGCATTACTCTGTCTGTTGTGCGCATTACTCTGTCGGTTGTACGCATCACGCTGTCTGTTGTGCGCATTACTCTGTCAGTTGTGCGCACTACTCTGTCGGTTGTACGCACTACTCTGTCTGTTGTGGCATTACTCTGTCGGTTGTGCGCACTACTCTGTCGGTTGTAAGCACTACTCTGTCTGTTGTGCGCATTACTCTGTCGGTTGTGCGCACTTTTCTGTCGGTTGTATGCATTACTCTGTCGGTTGTCCGTACTACTCTGTCAGTTGTACGCACTACTCTGTCAGTTGTTAACATTTACTCTGTCAGTTGTACGCACTACTCTGTCAGTTGTTAACATTTACTCTTTCGGTTGTACGCACTACTCTGTCGGTTGTACGCATTACTCTGTCTGTTGTGGGCACTATTCTGTCGGTTGTACCCATTACTCTGTCGGTTGTCCGTACTACTCTATCAGTTGTACACACTATTCTGTCGGTTGTACCATGTCAGTTGTAAAAATTTACTCTGTCAATTTTACACACTACTTTTACGCACTACTCTGTCCGTTGTACGTACTACTCTGTCAGTTGTAAGCATTACTTCGTCAGTTGCACGCGTTACTCTCTCAGTTGTACTTATTACTCTGTCAGTTGTACGCACTACTCTGTCTGTTGTGCGCATTACTCTGTCGGTTGTGCGCACTATTCTGTCGGTTGCACGCACTACTCTGTCAGTTGTACGCATTACTCTGTCTGTTATGCACACTACTCTGTCAGTTATACGCATCACTCTGTCTGTTGTACGCAGTACTCTGTCGGTTGTACCCTGTCAGTTGTAAACATTTACTCGGTCAATTTTACGCACTACTCTGTCAGTTGTACGTATTATTTTGTCAGTTGTACACATTACTCTGTCTGTTGTGCGCACTACTCTGTCAGTTGTATGCACTGCTCTGTCTGTTGTGCGCATTACTCTGTCGGTTGTGCGCACTATTCTGTCGGTTGCACGCACTACTCTGTCAGTTGTACGCATTACTCTGTCTGTTATGCACACTACTCTGTCAGTTATACGCATCACTCTGTCTGTTGTACGCAGTACTCTGTCGGTTGTACCCTGTCAGTTGTAAACATTTACTCGGTCAATTTTACGCACTACTCTGTCAGTTGTACGTATTATTTTGTCAGTTGTACACATTACTCTGTCTGTTGTGCGCACTACTCTGTCAGTTGTATGCACTGCTCTGTCGGTGGTACTCATTACTCTGTCAGTTGTACGCATTACTTCGTCCGTTGCACACGTTACTCTCTCAGTTGTACGCATTACTCTGTCGGATGTACCCTGTCAGTTGTAAACATTTACTCTGTCAGTTTTACGCCGTTTTAAGAAGGTAGTCGTTTGATGGCCTTCACGGGGAGGCCCGGCCAAAAGGGGTGCCTTTTTCAGGCTTCAGGTATATGAAAGGATAGGGATTTCACAAGTTGAAGTATATAAAAAGGTAGGAAAATCTGTCATTTGGGCCTGTAAAAGGGCCCAAAAGGGCTAACAGATGAGTTTTATGGCCTAAAAGGTCGAGAAAACGTCCTATTTTTGTATTTGATTCCTATTTAAAAGACAATGCATTTCTGGCAGCAGTTAAAAGGGATGCAAAGTTCTAAACATGGTACGTGAAAGGGGTACTATTTGTCAATAGAAGGTATACGAAAGGGGTACCTTTTTCGTAAAAAATGGTGTATAAAAGGGTAAGGGGTTGGACCTCCCTGTATAAGCATTTGATGAGTAACCTTTTTTTCTTTTTTTCTACCACTGCTGGGCCACAGTTGTTGAGATCCAGAAATTTTGCAACCATGGCAAGGTGACGTAACGACTTCTCTTTATTGACATTATTGACAAAACGAACTAGACACCCGTAACACAGCCCCTTTAATGCGGGACCCAAGTGTCCAGTGTCCAGTGTCCGAGTTAGTCTCCCAAACCCACCAAATCCTAAACAAAAGATCATTTCTCTTCATTCTTTTTAGCGCTGTCACAGTGGCGAGACATTAGGGAGCTTGACCCATTGACTACCGGGACTTTTTACGTTTTCGAGTGATTTTCTACATACAAACAAGCCATAGGATTTCGTGACTCCGTATTTGCAGTTACCATGGAAAGTGGTGCTGTTCTGAAACACTGAAGGCTCGAAATTTCTAGAAACGTCATTCTGACGTAGTCATTTTGGTTCGTTAAGCTGTAATAACTGCTGAAGTTTGGTTTGTATGCGATTTTTGGTAAGTTTACAGCCATTTTTTAGACTGCTTGCAGTCCGCCTTTTCTCTTAAAATCCGTCTGGTTCTTATCTCATCTAGCGCGATTGCAAACCACGACGTTATTGCTACAAAAAGGGATTGAGACCAGCCGAGAAAAGACACCCTCGTTTCTCGCGGCTCGCGCGCTTTGGTTTCGCGTTCTGTAACTTTGCAAAGAAAAATAAGAGACTGCTCGCAGTCTACCATTTTTAATCTTTGGTGGCTGGCTGATGAGCATCATTACGCGCGACGGTAGCTAAGAGTCCACTTTCTCAAAGAAGCGAGTAAGGTGATGTACTTCGTTTGCGAATTTGGCTTGTTGCTCGTGGAAGTGGAAAAATAACCTGCGTAGCAGGCGCTTGAAAGTAGTGGGCGCAAGAAAGAGCGGGCGCATGAGAGGAAGACACGCGAGGAGAGAGGGAGCGCCTACTCCCTCACCCCTGGCGTGTCTCCCTCTTGGGCGCCCGTTCTTTCTTAGACCCACTACTTCCAAACGCCTTCTACGCCGGCTACTGGAAAAACGGCCGCTCCGAACCGAAGTTACTTTGAGACTTGACGACTACGGATGAATTCCTTTACCTACCACGTCATATTTTGGAATTTGCGACCACTGAGACTTACAACAAGCGCAAAATTTCCATGGGGGGGCGGAGTGGCTCAGGTGGACTTAGAGTAGATATGAAAAAAGTGGGGGAAGGAACGAACGCTGTCAACAAATTTTGGCTATTTCCCAGCACGCATTCATTTTTCTATGAAGTCAAAAACGATCATTTTTGTTCTTGTCCCAATTCATAAGGTAATATTTTGCAAAAAGCGCAGACTTTTTTTGCGTTTATTGGATATCCCAATTTGAAGGACTGTCTACTCTTAAAATGCTTACAACTGACAGTTTAGGCAATGTTCGCGCGATTGAGAAAGTTGCAATGTTTGAAAGCAGTGTAGTCTTGTACGGCCGGTTTTGGCAGGCTCGGCCGTCAATGGGTTTTAAGCAACGACGACTGCGACGGCAACGAAAACGGCAAAAAAGCAATACGTTTAGATCAGCAAAACAAGAGCTTTGCACGTGCATCACGCTTTTTTGGTACATTTCTTTGCGGTCGTTGTACGACTACGACTTGAAAGTGCCTAATTTCACGTTTTGTGGAGGATGTGAACACAAGCCAACGATTTTTTTCTTTGTTTCCTCAACTTCGATGCAGTCCTTTAGAATTCATCTCCAAAAAAGTTGCCAACATTTGTCGAATTGAACGAGATGAAATAAACGCGAATTCACTTTTTAGGTGAGGTTTTTGTAGCCGTCGCTATCGTTGTTGCTTAAGCTCCCTATTTACTGTTCAAATAAAAAGGCAACTCAGTCAGTCTGGAGAGCCAGAAATTTGTTTGTGCATGGGTTGGGTACTGAGGTAGGAGGATAACTAAATTTCATGTGTTTGACGGTGGAGGTCGATATTAAGGAACTAACATCTGTTAGTTGGATGGATGGTGGTTACGTGGTCTGTGCAATTCATATTCATGGAACCAGGGCGAATAGGGTTAAAGTTTATGTCTTGGGTGGACGGGGAGAAAAACTAAATGACCTTGTATCTGAACAACCTGGCATCCGATCAAAATGAAAACCTCCCTACGCTTTCAGAGCCCATCTTCGGTGCAAGAACCTGTTAAACTCGTGGTTGACGAAAAACACAAAGACGTCAACACATTCGAACCTAGATGCAAACCAAAAAAAAGTTCACAGGTTCTTACACCGAGGTAAACCCTATCTGCATAAATCAGTCCCACTGGTGATTAACCGAAAAAAATATCAAACTGTAACAGTCAAAACGTACCTCTCTCGTCATTAGGGTGTTCTTTGCGATATTGAATTCTGAAGAGAAAAGCTTCAATAATAAACGCTACAATGATGGTCATGACAACCTGGTTAAAGAGAGAACTCAAAATTAGTAAAAGCCTAGGGCAATTTTTGAAAAGGAGAACCGTACAGTACAGTCACTCACCATGGTAACAATGTAAAAAGACATAAAGAAGATTCTGGCCCAATCTGATGTCGTCTGAACAACCCCTTCCTATTAAGTAAAAAAACGCACGACA